>NW_026928583.1:0-215000 GCF_032062105.1 Saccostrea cuccullata
CACCTTTAATAGCTTCCCTATTAGAAGATCGAGTCTTAGTTGATCACCGATAAGACTTTCAATTAAAATGGTAAAGATTTAAAAATGGTTATGTCGATAGCTTTTACCATGCCTGATAAGAGTCTTGGTATATAATAAATTTAAAGAAATCTAGTCGCACAACCTACCTACTGTATTTGTTTCTAGTACACCCCCCCCCCCCCCCCACCTATCCGTCCATCTACATGTACCATCTCTAGCCGTCTAAAATATCACGTTTCCAGTATAACATGCAAAGTTTGAGACATTGCAATAGCATAGGATAAAATAATTTTTAGGGTTGATTAATTTACGTAGAACGAGAATTTAAAACTGACACTGAACGTATTATTTTCACGGTTAAAATATACAGAAAAATTAATATATCTGTTAGAAGATCCTGGAAACTCTGACGAGTGTAGCAAAGAACCAATGAGGGCGCCTCTTACAGTAAGAACGTGGGACTTTATATCAGTCAGTCAGGCGATTTGAGAATTTATAGGTCACCAAACAGACTTCGTGTCGAGATCGTCATGCCCTATGGAAATTCCAAAGTGACGGACACCCCATCACTATATCATGCTGTATATACTCCCGCTTTTCAAGCAGGCGTATTAAAAAATAAATAAGGTAAACATGCTATTACAATAACCGTATAACAGAAGTAAGTTTAGTTGTACTGATAATTATCACCTGTGGTCCTCCGTAGAAAGGCTACGTTATTGTTCATAAACTTATTCTAATTTCCATGATTTGCAGCAGTAGTGACAATATTTTGAAGCAAATTTATCGAGATGAGACAATAACTATTTATCAAATGGGTAAACATATTCCCGGATTTTCCTTTTTCAGAAGTTAACACGATTACAGTTTGAATCGGTGTACAAATCTCGGTTTTCCGAGATGTATTTTCTCCCGCTACAGAGAGATAATCGCGCTTTAGCGAGATGATCTCGCTAAAGGGGATGTGTTGCCAACCTGCTTAATGCATGTTCACAATATATCAATAGAGCCCCGCCCTAACATCAGAACCTCTAACCCTGGGGCCATGAAATTCACAATTTTAGAAAAGGCAACCTTCCTCATTATAACTATGTATGTAGTTAGTTTGTTTTCAAAGAATTAATGCATTTTCACTTTATAATCTATATAGCCCCGCCCTAGCATTAGAACTCCTGACCATGGGGCCATGAATTTCTCAATTTTGGCAAAAGGACTCAATGCTTATTACATTCATACCAATAATTTGACTTCTTGATGTCCAGGAGTCAAGAAGATTTTTAAAGATTGCATAAATATTAGTCGTTTTGGTCCCACCCATCAGGTCCCAGGGGGCAGGGACAATGAAATTCACAATTTTTTTTGCTATATGCCAAAATTTGTTGAAATTGGTTGAACGGTTGCAGAGAAGAAGCTGAAAATGTTCAAATGTTCACGCACGACGCACAACGACGGACGAAAACAGACAGCAACTCAGGTGATCTAACAAATCATTTCCGGGGCGGGACAGAAGTAAGCAGAGAATGTAGCAAATACATTAACGAAATCAAGAGCATGTCAATATTAGGCATAACTGTCGATTATTGAATATCTGTCAATTATTTGTTTTTGTTTTGTGCTGATGATTAAACGATTGGTTTGATTGATAAATTTTATTGCCGAAGGCGTGTGTTCGAACCTTGGCCGCGATTGCTATTCTGTATTCTAGCGCTCGATTGGAGTGAATTTTGCGGGTCTTTCTTATGAGATCTTAGAACCGAAGTTCCGTGTCAAGGCAGGAGTTGCCACAATAAAGAACAGTCACTTCTAAGTGTGTAGTTGCAGAAACTGTAATGTCATGATTTTAAATTAGAGTCTAATACGTTAAACCATAACGTTACAAATCCTGTATATAATGCAAATATTGTGCTATTTACGGCGCAAGATTTGAACTGCGCATGACTGGGGTGTATTTCTCTACTTTTCAATATTAGATGTTATATGGTTTAACGTATTAGACTCTTATTTAAAATCATGACATTACAGTTTCTGCAACTACACACTTAAAAGTGAGTGTTCTTTAGATATAGATTATAACCAATATATTTTATATATCTGTTATATAGATATATTTTAAAACCAATATCTGTTGACCGTTGGTCTAAATTGTGGTATTTATTACTATCAGGACAAAACATTATTTCTTTTCCTGTTCATTATACATGAAAGGCAAAATAATATTCCTTTTTGAACAAATTGAAATTTCTTATCACTAAACAAACAATTGATGTCCAGAAAAGCTTAAGCTTTCAGTTAAGATAAGCTAAAATGCATATACATGACGTATAAGTAAACGTAGTTTTCATTTTACTCCTACTTTTTTTGAAATGATATTTTTTTTTTTTTGCAGGATGATGGCATTCAGCAAACGTGCGTGACGGTGTATTTTAAACAAACATTTCAATTAAAGATGATTTAAAACTTAATTGAACAAAAAATTACATATTATGCACTTGTCGGTGGATGCGGTCAGTCGTTGGGTCGGGTGATGGCTGACTGTTTTTTTTACACTGGTTGTTAAGCCATTGTTTACAAATTGAATTGTGAAGGTAAACCAGGCGGGGGATGCTCAATGACGCCTTATCCCACCTTTAATGTTTCCGAGGTCCGTGTTTGCTCTGCTCCTGATATGTATTGTCTGAATGGACTTTTGACCTTGAATACTTTTTGTCTTCTCTATATATTATTTTCATAAATTGATTCAGAGCACCGAAGCTTCTAAAAACTTGAAATGCATTCAATAAAAAAATCAATGGAATACTTTATATATTCCACGTTTTCACCTAAAAGCAGCGAATAGCAAACAAGAAATCAAAGGATAATTTTATTTCTAGGAGTCTACCAATATATTTTGTGATATGATGGAGAGGGAAAATTTATTAAGTAAATGAGTGTAAAGTAAAAATAATCTTTACACCGGCTTAATGTTTTCAGTTAAATAAAGCTTTAAAAACGTTTTCATCAATTGTAATGCATTTTAAGTTCTCCGAAATCTTAAAACAGATTGATTGAAATAAATAAATTGAAAAAGAAAAAACATTTGCACACCTATTAATAGTTTCGATGAATTGAACCGCCTATAACTTTTCATACCAATGTTCTACTAAGTCTTTTTTACTCCTTACTAAAATATTGACAGAAAAGAAGGAGAAACTTCGGAAGAACTGTCAGTTAGCAACAACATATTCGAGAAGTGATGTACTAGTAAGTCAGACGTGGATACTAAAAATTCCAAGGAACTTTTGGAGAATTTTAAATCACAAAATTTTACCAAAAAAATCAACATCATATTAAAAACCTACAACTTTTCAATTTTATATACATCCATTATCCAACATAAATCAAAGTCATGGTTTTTTTATATCATTGACAGATGCTTTGTTAATAAAAATATGGAACTCGTAAATTACCTTGTCATTGGTCATTTGCAAAATTTTTTTGTTAAAAAAACATTCTGATTGTACACAAAAGTACTTTGAAGTTGACATCAAAAATATGATATTAAAAGGATGCTTGACTTTCTGATTGACAATATGTATGCGGTTTTTGCAGACCAGGTCTTCCAAAAATCCATTGGTACCCAAGGGTATCAATTGCGCCCCGTTATTCGCGGACCTATTTTTGTATTCATATGAAGCAGAATGTGTCCAAAATCTTGTACGTGAAAAGAAGAAAAAGCTTGCTGTTGCCTTCAACTCGATATTTAGATATATCGACGTCGTATTGTCAATTAACAACGGGTAATGTCGATATATCCTGGTGAGCTTGAGATAAAAGATACCACAGAGTCTGACACATCCGTTTCATATTCGGATATTTTTCTTGAAGAAGACGGTAATTGTAATCTAACAGTAAAGTTTTATGATAAACGAGATGAGTTTCACTTTTCACACTTGTATGTACAGGGTTCATACCTCTCTGTTGATTTGATATGCGGTTCATGTGCTACGCTATGAACAATTTCCAAAACAAGGTAAATTATTGACAAACAAGTTGCTGAAACAAGAATCTCAGCAGTCTCGTTTAAAGTCATCATCTCGTAAGTTCTATGGTTGATACAATGACCTTGTCAGCCAATACATTTATCATATAAGTCAAATGCTGACTGGCGTTTTCCATACTAATTGTTAGACCATTACATACACACTGAATTGTCGTGGATATTTCTTTTTTTTCCCTGATCATGACAAGAAAGGCATGTGTGACCGCGGATGCTCACTCCTCCATGGCACCTAATAACACCTCTGATGTTTTGGAGGTCAATATTTGCTCTGCTCCTAATTTATTATGTTTAATGGACTTTTGAGCTTGAATGATGTTCCATATATTTCATTGTTAGTATGTTAAGAAATTAGAAGTGATATGTGAGATTTTGCAAAGGTACGACATTCTATTTTCACTTCTTGCATTATGTAAAAATTCGTAAATAGAAGAAATAATCTTTCACATATGAATAGAAAACATACTTTTTTTCTGAACTCTGGATATTTATAGCTTTTTATCCCCAGATAAATTTTCAATTAGAAAAACAAATAATGGATGTTTTTTATTTACATTTCCTAAAAATACACATGTACATACTAGTAGCAGATTTGTTAAATTGCGTATAATTTATAATATAATAAATGAGAATGAAAACCCCCTATGAATGTAAAACAATATTAAATCAAAGAAAAATGTGAGTGAAATCCCATTACCTTGAAATTTTGATCTTTCTTCAAATATTAACAATATTTTTCCAGATATCAACTAAATATTTATGATTAATTCAAGACACTTCAGTGTCTGCCACATCTACTTCATGTTTGGTTTTTTGCTTACTGTAGACGATAATTGCCAACTAACTTGCATTGCAGACGGGATGACTTTTCCATCGGCAACATAGAAATACCAATATCATTTGCATTTGATGGCGATGTTCCCCAATTGATTTCATTGGTTAGAGCATGCTTCAAGTTTGAAACATTTTTTAAAAAATGTTGATGTAACAAGGATTTTAACAACCGCGTTTACAGTCACATTCCCGTTTATACTTCTATTCTTTAAGTATAATGATCCTTTTAGTAAATACAACCCACCATTGTGTAGAATTTTGTCGTATGTTACTTTTTTTCATATCATTTGTAAGGCAATTGCTTTTACAACAAATTGGACTAACATCTACCTGATCAGTACAATGGGCTTACATCGGGTGTGATCGTCAGGGGGTGCTTACTCCTTTTAGGCACCTGATCCCACTTCTGTCGTTTTTCGGAAGTACTGGAGTATTAGTTCTTGCTCTGTTTACGATTCATTTTGTTTATGTTATTCAACAGGTGTAAGAGATCATGATCATATTTTCTTCATAACTAGTGACCTCAAAGATAAGAAAAAATTGAAGACCTATTTGTATAATATTGTTTCAAGAATTTTCACAAAGTCTAACATTCTTAATAAGTACGTATATGTACAAATTACATCATTGAAAGAAGAGAAGCTAGTCAATCTTATCAGTGTATTAAAACAACATAACTCCGAAACAGATAACGATGGGTTTGTCTCATTTTGAACCAGAGATATTATTTCTCATAGGTAAACAAACTATGTATATATAAACATAAGATTTTCAAATGATAGGAGAAGTAAAAGATATTTATACAATATACAAATAATTTACCTATTCTTTATAAATACTAACAATATCATTTATACTGCTTCATCATTTTTAGCCGGGCTTATTGCTCAAAGAGCAATTGCCGGCTTATGTGATCCTGTTCAAGACAGGATGTTAACCCCATAGTCGCCATTTCAAAGTTACGTGTAAAAAATATAGTTCTTACTCTCAACCGCTTTTGAGATACCGGTAATACAAACGCTAAATAAAGCAACAAAAATAAATGAAGTTTTATCTAAATAAATAAACATATTTAGTACCTTTGAAAACTTCAGTCTTAAGTCAAAGAACATAGTTCATTGGTGTAAGGAGATTATCAGTGTTACATGTGTCTTAGTTCTCTACACATACGAAGAAAAGCAGGAGAGGGAACCAGACTGGCCTGTTTGTTTATTTTCAGTTGCGGTACCAGATTAATTCTGATTCTGACAAAATCGGACCGTGGTATTAGGATAGAAACTCACTGTCAGTGTCTTATCATTTATATTGATAGATTTAAAATGATTTTTTTCATCAGAATTTTAAATCTGATATTCTTTTTTTTTAATCTGTTAATACAATATAAACGTATGATTCATGTAAGAAATTCATAATGATTCTACTCTGTAAATGAGCCCGGCTCTCTGTACTTTTGAGTACTTTGATTATTGTACACTTCGCCCGCGTGGAGCAATGGTTAGAGCGTCTGCAATAGAGTCGCGAAGTAAGGAGTTAACCCAAGGTGGTTACGTCGTGGGTTCGAATCTCACTGTGGGGAGTGGAGACCGGTCATTCGGATGAGACGTACCGTATAAATCGAGGTCCCTTGTCGCAGTAGGTGCTGACACGAAAAATATGCTTTACTGCTCAATGGCCCTAAGTGCCAAGTACAAAAGAGGACAAATATTGCAGCTCTCTAAGTGGTGACTTTTACATATGATTGAAAAATTCTCGAGAGGGATGTTAAACAACATACATGTACAAACAAATATATTGTTTACTTTTTAAAACATAATTTCTAAATTGATAAGAAAAATACAGAAAATTATCGAGATTACATGATAGTTTTTGTGGAACTCAGTAACTGTGATTATTAAAACACGGATATCTTTTTAAAATAATAACTCTTGATAATTCATTGTTCTTGATATTGATGACATTTTAATACAAAATAAAATTCGACCTCTATCTCAGCTGATATACATGTGTACATATCGCACATTTTTACCTTTTCTTCCTACATGTAACATAGACATAAATCAGAAGCAGAGCAAATAAGATCTAAAACACCACCGCTTGGATCAGGTGCTATAGAGGAAGAAACATCCCTTGTCAACGAAGATGCTTTAGTATTTCCTAGTCGTCGAATTTTATATTTTTAATATCATAATTAAGAACCTTTTTTTTCTCTCTACTGGAAGTCTTGTATGTATCGCCCATGCAAGTTTGGTCATCATCATAGCCCTAGCAACAATTCTATAGTTTACTGCAACTAGAATTTATGAAGTTGTTTGCAAAGTTAACCTAGCATTAAACTGATATTGCATCCCTATCAACTCAGTGCTTCAAGTTCCATTCATTTTCAACTGGAGTCGAGTTATTATCCTTAGCTGTTATTTTCATTAGTTTTATTAACCAAAAAGACTGACCAAAACTGTCTAATTTGTTGTCTTTTTTTTACTTTTAAATTAAAAAAAAGTATTGCAAAACATTCTTATTTTTCGACTTCAAATTAGTAATATTAAATTGCGTGTTAAGAATAGTATATTTTTTTTATAATTAAGGAAACGACGACTTTTGTAGTTTATATGTTTACGTCAGTTTATATAGATGTACAGTATACGCAACAAATTTGGTATTTAAGAGAATAAACAATATCTGAGACATAAATTAGAAAATTGACAGAGAAATATCAACTTCACCTTACAATTAGATAACAATGACGTTATTGTCAGTCTTTCTTTCATTTCCCAAATCAAAATTAAAAGATGACTGCTCTTAAGGACATGCAAAATTTGCGTCAAAATAAACTTTCACCTTACTTTCGCTTAAGCTATTCAGGTCTTCGTCCAGTAGAGGTAAAAACTTACCTTTTCACTCATCCATAAAATGTAAATCAGATCTCAGCATCCGAATCAAGCCTGGAAGTGTGCATTTATAGATTTATCTTCCATGCAGGTTTGGTCATTATAGGACTCACAGTTACTTGGAAATGAGACCTGTACCAAAACTTTAACCTGTTTACTCATCCGAAAAATGTAGGTCAGATCCAGCATCCAAAGCAGACCTGGTAGTGTGCATCTTTAGCTGTAACACTCATGCAAATTTGTTCATCATAGTCCTAGCAACAATTCTATAGTTTACTGCAACTAGAATTTATGAAGTTGTTTGCAAAGTTAATCTAGCATTAAACTGAAATTGCATCCCTATCAACTCAGTGCTTCAAGTTCCATTCATTTTCAACTGGAGTCGAGTTATTATCCTTAGCTTTTATTTTCATTAGTTTTATTAACCAAAAAGACTGACCAAAACTGTCTAATTATGTTCCCCAAACGAAGTTGGGGAACATATTGTTTTTACTCTGTTTCTTATTATTATTATTATTATTATTATTATTATTATTTTTCTTCTTCCTGGGAAAATTTTGTCCACGAGTGATCTTGTAAACTACACATCCGACTTAGGTGAAACCTTTTTAGGGTTAGTAGGCATGTTATGTAGAGTTGCCAAACAAAGGTCATTTTGCGCGCACGTGCTTGCAAGAGCGCGCACGTGCAATAGGTGAAATTACCAATATAATGGATATTGCCGTAACTTTTCTATTTTTTGATGAAATTTTTTGAAACTCATAATGTAAGGATACATTAGTAGTATAAACAAGATAGCATGGTCAAAATAGCAAGATCTCACGCGCATGCACGTGCGCTTCGCTCTGATTGGCTGAAACTAAAGTCTCAATAACTTTCTTGTTTCTTGTCATAATCCTTTGAAATTTTGAACATATTCCTACATTATGAAGATCTACCGCTTGATATATAAGAATTTTCATGAAAGCATGCGCATGTGCGCGTGCTGCAAGCTGATTGGCTGAAACTTTAAATGGCTATATCTCCTTTGTTTTTTGACGAAATTCTTTGAAATTTAAAATATAGTCATGCATTAGGATATCCTACAAAATGATATAGAAAAAAAACATGAAATCACGCGCATGCACGTGTGCTGCAATCTGATTGGCTGAAACTTTAAATGGCTATTTCTTCTTTGTTTTTTGACGAAATTCTTTGAAATTTAAAATATAGTCATGCATTTGGATATCCTACGAAATGATGTAGAAAAAAATCATGAAATCACGCGCATGCACGTGTGCTGCAATCTGATTGGCTGAAACTTTAAATTGCTATTTCTCCTTTGTTTTTTGACGAAATTTTTTGAAATTTGAAATATAGTCATGCATTAGGATATCCTACAAAATGATAGAAAAAAAAAATCATTAAATTACGCGCATGCACGTGTGCTGCAATCTGATTAGCTGAAACTTTAAATGGCTATAACTCCCTTGTTTTTCAACCAAACAGGATGGGATTTAGAACATAGATAGATGTAAGGGACTCCTACAAGAACGCATGATCATCATGCACGTGCACACACGTGCGTGCATTTGAAATGAGTATATTTAAAAATACTCTTGAATGAGTGATTTTTATTACTTTTTGACTGAATGCTTTAATATATTGTATATTAAAATATTAATAGTGTAGACAAGATGATATGGTCATAACGCACATGCAATCACATGCGCTTGGGTGCAATGCTAAAAATTGTATATAATTGGTATCCTTCTGGGAAAGCGATGTAAAAGTAAAAAATGCACATAGTTTGTCTTATTTAATGAAGCTTACAGGGAACATGGCACCGTTTGGGGAACATCTGTAACGGTTCCCGTTACAATTAGCACTAGTTTGTTGTCTTTTTTACTTTTATATTAAAAAAGTATTGCAAAACATTCTTATTTTTAGACTTCAAAACAGAAATATTAATTTGCGTGATAAGAAGTTTTTTTTTTTATTTGATAATTAAGGAAACAACGACTTTTAATTGTAGTGTATATACGTCAGTTTGTATACATGTATACGCACCAAATTTGGTATTTAAGAGAATAAACAATGTCTGGGACATAGATTAGAAAATTGACAGAGAAATATCAACTTCACCTTACAATTAGATAACAATGACGTAATTGTCAGTCTTTCATTTCCCAAATCAAAATTAAAGAATGACTGATCTTAAGGATATACTAGTATGAAATTTGCGTCAAAATAAACTTTCAAAACTGAGATTTTCTTCCTACGGCAGCTTTGATCAACATCTTATCTACAACTTTATGTAATGAAAAATACTATACGTATGTATTTACGAAATGCCAATCCGTTTTCTAAGGCGGGGTCGTCATCACAATGTATTCAATCTTTGTACGATAATTAGGATGCCCACTTTTTTTACTGCCTTTATACATAGTCAGCACGTTTGTCTATTGTATATTGGCATTAAAATTTTGTATTACATGATTAATAGACAAACATGCGTTCATGGTTTAAGAAGGAAAAATGCTCGTTCTTACACTCGCTCTCTCTGTTGAAACCAGGGGCTGTGATATGCTGATTATTATAATTCACCACGTGATTTCTTACCTCATAATAAATTACGTCACGTGACTTGTAAAGCAGCATGTTCTGTACTATCTAGAGTACTATTCTCCACTCGTACTCCTTCAATTGACAAGCTTGAAGTACATGGATGGGATCACAATACAAAATACGTTTTAAACCTTCGTAAAATAATTTACTTATGAAGGATATGGAGATAACGAACAGCATTCAATATCAAAGTTCATAAAATAATACAAAATAGGAGCAGAGCAAACAAGAACCTCCAAAACATCAGAGGTCGGATTAGGTGCCGTGGTGGAGTAAGCATCCCCTGTTGGTCGGTGACACCCACCTTGTGTTTTTTTCTTGAAAAAGACCTTAATGGTAATATAACAACCACGCTCTGTGAGAAACGTGATAACTTAACGTTACAATCGTCAACTTCCCTTACTAATGTAGAAATATACCTTCATCACCTGCATACGGAGTCTATATCTCTCAGTTGACTCAATACGCAAGAGCCTGCTCTATATATGAACATTTTTTTAAAAAGGTAAATTATTGACAAACAAGTTGATAAAATAAGAATATCGGGAGTCTCGTTTTATGTCAACATTTTGTAAGTCCTATGGTCGATACAATGGCCTTGTCAGCAAATACAATTAATTATGTCAAATGATGACAGACCTTTTTCATACTCATTGTTAGGCCATTATTTATACATTGAATTGACGATAGATTTCACGTTATTTCCTGATCATGACAAAGAGCACGCAGTGGGTGTGACCGGGTGGCATGGGATGCTCATTTCTCCATGGCACCTGATCGAATCAGTTTTTTGATGTTTTGGAGGTCCGTGTTTGCTCTGCTCCTATTTTGTATTGTTTAATGGACTTTTGATATTGAGTTCGTTATCTCCAAATGTTTCATTGGAATTTTTAAATATCCAATCTGATTAACACCTAAGTAGATCGATATAGTCTGAAAATGGCCACAACCACCCAGTCCTTTTAAAGAGGTTCGCTCCTAGGCTTTGAGTAGATTTTTGTGTGGGGAAATATATTTTTGGCGGATTTTTTTTTTATAAAAGTGGTCAATTTTTCTCATACCATGTATTTGCAGTTTTGTTAAGTTTGATTAGATTTTCTATTTTTACACGAAGCCTGTACACAGACTTGTTTTAGCAGTGAAATGTTTTACGTTGGTTTTTAAATTTTAAAATACTACAGTAAATTAACTGTCGTGAACTTTATCAACATACATTGTATTTGAAAAAGATAGCTAATATAATCAGTATCGCAAAGACCTTGGGAAAAATTAGCCCAATTTATTTTATCCATTCTGCTTCTGAAAAGAGTCATGACTTTCCAATAATTTTATTGCTTGTTAAAGGTATTTGTTCCCAAAATTCATTTGGATAAAAAAAATATTAGAGAAAAAACTTTGAAAGTTAGAAGTAATCACAGTGCAAAAAGGTCATATTAAATGCTCCGTGGCGCCAAAAGAACAGCTTTGATCCCCATATTTGGTTTTGATTTTTTTTTTAAATTAACTTATGTGAAAAGATTGATTTAAAACATATTTATTCAAATAAATGTGTTTAGAATCTTACAATGAACTTGATAGAAAAAATTTCTCAATACCTTTGATAACAGGATCCAACCTCTATAATAACAATAGTGATATAAACAGAGTTCACTGAACTCAAGTTAACTATGTCGTAATAAAATTACGCCGCAGCATTACTCACTCGGACGGTGAGCAAAAATTTTTGCGGACATTCAGTAACAAATAAAAAAATATTCAGATATATGTATTCAAATAGCATATTAAACATGGAATACCATTCCAAAGTATAAACAGGGACTACCATCGGGAATAACGCACGTGATTGTGTATTACAAGTCTGCTGATTATCAAAACACGTGTCTAGGTGTGAGAACAAAATATATTAGCTTGGGTGTTAATTGATTTGAACATGAGAATGCTGTTATTTAAAAAAAAAAACACTTTTAAGTTTGTTTTTTTTTTTTAATATTTTTATATCATTTTGCAACATAATATCTTTCTGTCTTTGAGTTTTGTTGAATGCTTGTCATATCAAGAAAAGTGTTTAAAAAATATTTAACTCGAATGAATCCTATTCACATAAAGGAAAAATTATTTTAAAAAACGATTTTATATCATTTTATAGCAAAATCAATATAAGTATAGGTACTTAATTTCTGAAGAAGATATAGCATTTCCAGATATCATCTTCCTTTCCGAGTATATACTCATCATTGCTAGCCAAGGATTTCCTATTCCAAATGTAGAGTAGATTTCGGATCAAAACTTTGGCTAGCGCAGATGGTACAAACCGTGAACAGATAAGTTACCTGTAGTTCAAACCATATTTTATTTCAAAATGACGAGCAGAAAAAACAGGCAAGGAGTACAAACACAAAAAATTGGTACAAAGTTTTAAAAACTTATGCTAATCCGTTTCCTTATTATTTATGATTAAGATGACAAATCCTATTTAGAGTTTTAGACAGCAAGAAAACGTGGTTTGAAGATGCTGAAAAATAACGTTTGAAATTGAAATGAGGTTCTAATCATACAAAAGAAATATAATGGATTTGTACAAAATGTAAGTAAGGGAGTCAGACAGAGAGAAAAACAACAGAATATTACTGAATTCATAGAAAAAATAATTAAAGAATAAAAACAGAAGCGATACAGTAGTAGCAAATACTACTGTATACAGGGAAATTTTCGCCCCTTTCGCCCTAGCCTCATTTGGGCGAATTTAAAACGGTGCGAATTCATATAATACAGTATAAGTACTTAAACAAAACTTTGACAGGGCGAATTTAAAACGGGGCAAAATTGTCCGCATGTGTGAAAGGGCGAAAATAGAACGGAGCGAAAATAACCCTGTATACAGTAATACAATGTTGATAAGAAAAAAATAAAAATATTTTTAAAAAACACAACAGATAAGTTGATGAAATCTGGTTAACCTCAAATCAATGTCTTTCATAAACATAAGATTTTTCCCCAAAAAGTTCGTTGACGTTATGAAACCAAATAAATTGAAATATCATGCTTTTATTACATGGACGTTAAGGTAAATGATCGGGTAACAAAAATGACAAGTTCTACACGACAACACGTGACATGAAGCGACGAAAAGGTCAACAAATGTGTTTCACATAGTTAATACAGTTTAATAACAATATGATATCTTACAATTGCTGATTGGAAAGTAACGAACACTGAATAAGATCAAAATTTAATTAATGCAAAAGTACACAATTGTATGATTGGGTAAATGAAAACAAATCAGTTGGCAATGGACAAATCAGTATAAAAATATCGTATCTTAAAGTTTAGAAAAAACAATATAAAAAAAGAAAAAAGAAAATCATCATTTTAGACAAATTGGTAATAGCAATTATAAAAGAAAAACACTCGTCTGGTAATTTTTGAAAGGTGTACATGTGATAATTATATGATAATTAAATAGGTAAGAAATCATTTTAAATTGTAAATGAAGAAGGTAGTATTGCTGCCCTTAAAAGAACAAAGGCCTTAAAACTAGACAAGTCATCAGTAGCCTTTAATCTATACTAGGCATTAACTCCCTAGATCTAGATTCGACACCAGTTGCATTTAATCTATACTAGGCATTAACTCCCTAAATTCAGATTTGACATCATTTGCCTTTGATGTAGACACTATACTAGGGATTCCTTTCTTTTAATAAATATAGGGATTACTTTCCTTCTAGATTACGCATAACTTTCCTTAATCTTGATAGGCCATCTGCTGATAATCTAGATCAGGCATTATTTCAATTTGATCTAGGTAAGGTATTACTTCCCTTGATCTAGAACAGGTATTACTTCCCTTGTTCTAAATTAAGTATTACTTCCCTTATTCCAAACTCCATACAGTGTCAATCCTCCGGGACTACTTTCAGTCCCTACGAATAATGATATGGAGTTGTAGTAGTGTAACGTAATATTGAGCTGTCTGGAGCATGCCCTTGTTCTTGATTAAGCATTATTTCCCTTGTTCTAAAATAAATATTATTTCCCTTGTTCTAGATAAGGTATTACTTCCCTTGTTCTTGATTAAGCATTATTTCCCTTGTTCTAAAATAAGTATTATTTCCCTTGTTCCATATTAGGTATTACTTCCCTTGTTCTTGATTAAGCATTACTTCCCTTGTTCTATATTAGGTATTACTTCCCTTGATCAATATTAGGTATTACTTCCCTTGTTCTATATAAGGTATTACATGTACTTCCTTCCCTGTTCTATATTAGGTATTACTTCCCTTGATCTATATTCAGCAAGTATTTTTTAACAAATGTTTCTACCAATCAGATTCAACTAATTTACATGAAATTATAATATTAAGTATTATTTCCCTTGTTCTATATTAGGTATTACTTCCCTTGATCAATACAGGTATTACTTCCTTTGTTCTATATAAGATTGTACTTCCCTTTATCTAGATTAGGCATTACTTCCTTTGTTCTATATTAGGTATTATGTCCCTTCATTTACATTAAGTATTACTTCCCTTGTTCTGTATTAGGTCTCATATCCTTCATCTCTATTAGGTATTATGCCCCTTGATCTATATTAAGTATCACTTCCCTTCATCTAGATTAGGTATTACTTCTTTTGTTCTAGGGATTGTATTCCCCTTCATCTAGATTAGGTATTATTTCCTTTGTTCTAAGGATTGTATTTCCCTGAATCTACATTAGGTATTACTTCCTTTCTAAGGATTGTATTTCCCTGAATCTAGATTAGGTATTACTTCCTTTCTAGGGATTGTATTTCCCTGAATCTAGATTATTAGTTATTACCTCCACTAAATCTAAAATAAGCATTACCTCCTCGTATCAAGATGAAGCCGTTTTTTTTTAATTTTATTTTGGGTATAGAGCTTCATACCAACACGTCTGTATAAAACCAAGCAGGAGCAGGAGATCTAGGCATTTGTTACGTTCTTCTACCAGTAAGTAATTCAGAGGGTTTGTATACCGAATTATACTGGATTCACCCTCACATTTTCCATCGTAAACTATTTTGTTCAAATGATTTTGCATCATTTCCATAAACGTAAAGATGATCTACAATTTAAAAATTCAATATGTAAGAGATGATATGATCGAATATTTCTTAATAAAATTCCAAAAGAAATGTTAACAAATGTATTATATTTTGGTTTGTAATTTCCAGATATTTCTATGCATGTTATGCTATGATTTTGTCAGTACAATTTTACTTTGACTTTGGCTCTTAAAATACATGATCTCATATCAAGTAATGTTTGCCTCATCATGAGGATATCTTTATTCAACTCTCTAAAACTTCATTAAAAATGACATTTTAAATAATTTAAGTTTGATTTTTTTCCTACATACAATATTTCTGTTCCAATGGTTTGCTATTATTTCAGTTTTGATCTCTATTTTTGTGTGTGTGTGTGTTGAATTTTATTACCTTTATAATTTCAATTGTCAGGTTCTTCGTATATTCCACCGTATTTCTCAAACTCTGATTTAAGTTATACATGCATTCTGACTATTTTATTTGTATATGTTTTTGTAATTATTTTTCATGACAATAGATGCATCTTAAATACTACTTTAACCATTACAGGCCAGAAAATTATATATAACTCAAAAGACATTACCCTGGTCACTCATTTGGAAAATATAGGTCAGATTTAGAATCCATAGAAAGTCTGAAATGTCCATCATGCATCCATGTTAATTTGGTAAGTGGACTTTGTCTAGGTGATTTTAAAATGCCTATGAATGCATGTATTGCAATTTGTTTATTTGTTACATACCTCTGTGCCCTTACAAATACACCCAACAACCATTGCTGGGGCAAAAGCAGACGATCGCAGCTCTGAAAGCAACTCTCCGCCATGCTGTCCTAAAACATTGCTGCTTAGTATGTTGAGTATGAATTTTCCAGAAATCTGATCAGAATCTGATGAACTTTCACCTGTTGCATTTGCTTTTCTTAGCTCAGGTGACTCATTTTCTGGCAATTGCTCAACCTTTTTTACCTGAATTATACAACAATGAAGAATAATAACAATGTAACCAGGAGATTGGGGGGATGTACATGTTATTTAAGTAAATCAAAATGTTTATCTCCTATGAAATAATTTAAAACAATATTGTCACAGATAATTCAATTTATGCCGCTATGAGAAATCTGTTAAATTTTACACCGTCGGATCATTACAGATTTTTAACCCAATCAAAATCTTTTTTCGTTGCACCATTTTTGTTAGCCTGTTAGTGCAGTGGAAAAAACCATTTTTGTGTGTGTGTGTGTTGAAGCTCTACTGGTTTGAACTTATAGCAAAGGAAGAGAAGAGTATTTAAGCAGCTGGGATTTGAAACTTTAAAACAGCAATATTTAGAATAATGATCGTTGATAAAGTCTCTTTATATTCTTAGTGTAGTCTACTTGTGTGCCAAGTTATATTGAAATCAGACCAAAACTGTAGGAGGAGTAGCATTTTAATAATTTTACAGACATTTCAATTTTTAGTAACCACGGCAACACAGTTCATCAAAATTAAAATTTGATACACAGAATTATGTATCTTAGTGTATTCTACTTGTGTGCCAAATTATACTGAAATCAGACCAAAACTGTAGGAGGAGTAGCATTTTGAAAGAATTTCACAGAAATTTCTATTTTTAGTAACCACGGCAACACCGTTCATCGAAATCAAAAACCGATACACAGAATTATGTATCTTAGTGTATTCTACTTGTGTGCCAAATTATACTGAAATCAGACCAAAACTGTAGGAGGAGTAGCATTTTGAAACAATTTCACAAAAATTTCTACTTTTAGTAACCTCGGCAACATCGTTCATCGAAATCAATAACCAATGCATAGAATTATGTATCTTAGTGTAGTCCACTTGTGTGCCAAGTTATATTGAAATCGGATCAAAACTGTAGAAGGAGTAGCATTTTGAAAGAATTTCACAGAAATTTCTATTTTTAGTAAATCAAAATGTTCATCGAAATCAAAAACCGATACACAGAATTATGTATTTAGTGTAACACTTGTGTGCCAAGTTATATTGAAATTAGACCAAAACTGTAGGAGGAGTAGCATTTTGAAAAATTGTTTACAGACAGACGGACAGACAGACAGACAGACAGACAGACGGACAGACGGAAAATCTTTTTACTATCGCATAAGCTCTTTTGTTAGCCTGTTAGTGCAGTGGAAAAAAAAACCCACCACCCACCCTTTTTGGGGGTTTTGGTTTTGTATTATTTTGCATTCTATTTTTAGTCAAAATTTGTATTTTTCTAATAACTTTTCATACATTTCTTAATTGGATTGGCGCAATTGTTTGGACGCCTCCAAGGATTTACTCATTTATACATATTTACATGTACTCTGATATATTCACTGCATGCAAATTTCTAGTCAGTCTCAGGGGGATAACACTTGTACCTATGGACATGTATCCTGTATTGAAATTGTTTAATATTAGGTGATCCCCTTAATGATTTGTTATACATTTTACTTAATATTAAGGTGATATTTCTCATAAGAGGCATAAAGATATAATATGTATATACATGTAGTGCTAATGATGGTACATAATAAATCTTGGGTAGCAATATCATATTGCTACCCATGATGACAACACAAAAGCCAGAAATCATAGTACTAGGTTCAAAAGTTTTCAGAAAAAAATCCCTCTTGTCAGTTATAGAGTGAAACAAATAGCTTTATTTTGATGTTAAATGTTAATTAAGTACACAGCATGTGTGACAAATAGCTTTATTTTGATGTTAAATGTTAATTAATACACAGCAGCAGGGATGCTCTTTTCTCCCTGGCACCTTATCCTACCTTCAATGTTTTGGAGGTCCATGTTTGCTCTCCTCCTATTTTATATTGTTTAATGGACTCTTGAGCTCTAATACTGTTCTTTATCTCCAAAATTATATTTTTTTGGATCAAGATCAACAAATCAATTATGATGATGCATGTTAAACAACATGAAAAATATCTCAAGTCCAGGTTAAAGAAGAGGCAGCAAAGTTCTATTTCAGGCAGACTTTGCCATCGTCAGAACCCACAGTTTTCTCTGTTACTATGCAGTGTACATAATGGAGAGAAAACCTCTGGGTTCTGATGATGACATTTTTTGCCAAGAAGAGAAATATATCCAAAGAACATTAATACTCTGTTTAAGGTTTATTGGTATTGCATTGAAAAAGAAAAGTATCTTACTTCTTTGGTAAGATATATAAATACCATGAAGGATATGGAGATGATGAACAGTATTCATTATCAAAGTCCAAAAAACAATACAAAATAGGAGCAAAGCAAACACGACCTCCGAAACATCAGATGTGGGATCAGGTGCCATGGAAGAGTGAGCATCCCTGCCGATCGGTCACATCCGCCGTGTGCTCGTCATGATTGGGTAATAACAGAAAAATCTTCGTCAATTAAGTGTAAGAATAATGGACTAACAATTAGTATGAAAAACTTTAGTCAACATTTGACTCAATGATAAATTGCATTTGCAGACAAGGCCATTGTATCGACCATAGAATTTGAGAAATGACGACTTTAAACAAGACTGCTGGTATTTTTGTTTCATCAACTTGTGTGTCAATAATTTACCTCTTTTTGGAAATTATTCATATGCAGAGCATGCTCTTGTGTATCGAATCGACTGAGATATATAAACTCCTTATGCAGGTGATGAAGGTATACTGCTGCATAAGTAAGGGAAGTTGACAATAGAAAAGTTAAAGTTATCATGTTTATTATAGAGCTTGGTTGTTAGATTACCATTAACATCTTTTTCAAGTAAAATATTCAAATATGAAACAGATGTGTCAGACTCTGTGGTATATTTTATCTCAAGCTCACCAGGATACATGGTATCAGGAATGGAAATTACCATTGTTAATTGACAATATCGTTGATATATCTAAATTTCGCATTGAAGGCCACAGCTTGTGTTTTTTTTTCTTTTCATGAATACAATTTTGCACTAATTCTGCTTCATATGAATACAAAATAAGTCTGCTTATAATGGAGCACAATTGGTACCCATGGGAATTCCAATAGAGTGTTGGAAGACCTGGTCTCCAAAAACCACAGAGATATTGTCAATCAGAAACTCAAGCATCTTTTTGATGTTAACTTCAGATACTTGTATGTGTAATCAGAATGTGTTTTAACAAAATAATTTTGCAAATGACCAATGACCAGGTAAGTAAATTTTTGAGTTCCATTTTTATTGAAAAAGCTGCTGTCAATGATATCAAAAGCCTGGACTATAATATAACACGGAGAATGGGGAACCATAACATATAATGAAAGTAGGAATGTTTTTTTTTCAACAAATGTGTTTTTTCAGCTTTGATAAAAATATCTGGAATAGTAACTTTTAAACTGGCTTAACATATAACAAAGAATATTAAGTTCAAGGTCAGAGTGTCAATGTCAGAAAAAAAATGATTAAGACACAGTTGAAAGTTTTCTGTAATATGTATTTGTTTTTTTTTTTTTTTTTTTTTTTTTTTGTTGTTGTTGTTTTTTTGTTTTTTTTAGTTTTGTTTAAAAATTTCCTGAACTGCACTTAACACAAAACAGAAAATGGATAGGTCAAGGCCACCGAAGAGTTCAAGAAAGAAATTAAGGACAGTTGAATAGCTCTCTCCAAATGCACCAGTATATGAATTTTATTTCATTTATCTTGAACGGTTACTTTTAAACTAAGCTAATATGCCACGTGTAACAAACCAACAAGATGAAAATTGACATGTCAAACATAATTCAATGTAGCAACATACCATCGTTACATGCATGGCATGACATAACAAACTATTGACTATTGAAACTGACTTCATGAATATCAAATCTAGTAATCTGAAATTAAACAAAATAAATTTCAATGAAGCTTGACCTGTTTGGTTGTTGACCTGTTTTGTTGGTGCCATGGTCCTCAGTTTTCTTTACTCACCTCTGTAAGCATCAGAAGAACGCTGCGCTGAAGTTTGTTTATACATGTGAACATGATAAATAATGACCAAAAACCCAAATTCCAACATAGGAGTACCATGATAAATAATGACCAATAGCCCAAAGTCCAAACTGTAACATAGGAGTAGCATGATAAACAATGACCAATAGCACAAAGTCCAAACTGTAACATAGGAGTGCCATGATAAACAATGACCAAAAGCCCAAATTCCAAACTGTAACATAGGAGTACCATGATAAACAATGACCAATAGCCCAAATTCCAAACTGTACCATAGGAGTGCCATGATAAATAATGACCAAAAACCCAAATTCCAACATAGGAGTACCATGATAAACAATGACCAATAGCCCAAATTCCGAACTGTACAATAGGAATGCCATGATAAATAATGACCAATAGCCAATAGCCAAAGTCCAAACTGTAACATAGGAGTACAATGATAAACAATGATCAAAAACCCAAATTCCAAACTGTACCATAGGAGTGCCATGATAAACAATGACCAAATACCCAAATTCCAAACTGTAACATAGGAGTGCCATGATAAACAATGACCAAAAGCCCAAATTCCAAACTGTAACATAGGAGTGCCATGATAAACAATGACCAATAACCCAAATTCCAAACTGTAACATAGGAGTGCCATGATAAACAATGACCAAAAGCCCAAATTCCAAACTGTACCATAGGAGTGCCATGATAAACAATGACCAAAAACCCAAATTCCAAACTGTAACATAGGAGTGCCATGATAAACAATGACCAATAACCCAAATTCCAAACTGTACCATAGGAGTGCCATGATAAACAATGACCAATAACCCAAATTCCAAACTGTAACATAGGAGTGCCATGATAAACAATGACCAATAGCCCAAATTCCAAACTGTAACATAGGAGTGCCATGATAAACAATGACCAAAACCCAAATTCCAAACTGTACCATAGGAGTGCCATGATAAACAATGACCAAAAACCCAAATTCCAAACTGTAACATAGGAGTGCCATGATAAACAATGACCAATAGCACGAAGTCCAAACTGTGACACAGGAATGTCATTATAAACAATGACCAATAACCCAAATTCCAAACTGTACCATAGGAGTGCCATGATAAACAATGACCAATAACCCAAATTCCAAACTGTAACATAGGAGTGCCATGATAAACAATGACCAAAAGCCCAAATTCCAAACTGTAACATAGGAGTGCCATGATAAACAATGACCAATAACCCAAATTCCAAACTGTAACATAGGAGTGCCATGATAAACAATGACCAATAACCCAAATTCCAAACTGTAACATAGGAGTGCCATGATAAACAATGACCAAAAGCCCAAATTCCAAACTGTAACATAGGAGTACCATGATAAACAATGACCAAAAGCCCAAATTCCAAACTGTAACATAGGAGTACAATGATAAACAATGATCAAAAACCCAAATTCCAAACTGTACCATAGGAGTGCCATGATAAACAATGACCAAAAACCCAAATTCCAAACTGTAACATAGGAGTACAATGACCATGATAAATAAATTCCAAATGACCAAACTGTAACATAGGAATGACCAATAACCCAAATTCCAAACTGTACCTTAGGAGTACCATGATAAACAATGACCAATAGCACAAAGTCCAAACTGTAACATAGGAGTGCCATGATAAACAATGACCAATAACCCAAATTCCAAACTGTAACATAGGAGTGCCATGATAAACAATGGAGTGCCATGATAAACAATGACCAATAACCCAAATTCCAAACTGTACCTTAGGAGTACCATGATAAAGAATGACCAATAGCCCAAATTCCAAACTGTAACATAGGAGTGCCAAATCCAAACAATAGGAAATCCCAAAGTTTGACCATAGTAAATCCAAACTGTGACAAACAATGACCAATTGACATAGGAATGCCATGATAAACAATGACCAATAACCCAAATTCCAAACTGTAACATAAGTTCCCATTTCAAACCATAGGAGACCAGATAAACAATAAACCCAAATTCCAAACTTTTACATAGGATATGATAAAAATGACCAGCCCAAGTTCCAAACTGTTTCATGATAAATTATGACAACTTATATATTTTAATTGAGTGCCATTAAACAATTAACCCAAATTAAACTGTTGATTAAGGGAATTATAGCCCAAAGTCCAAACTGTGCTAGGTGCCATGATAAACTGACCAATAACCCAAATTCCAAATCTTATGAAACAATGACCAATAACCCAAATCCAAATGTGTTAATGATAAACAATAGCCCAAAAAACTTGAGTGCCATGATAAACAATGTAAACTGAAGGGAATAAACAATGACCAATAACCCAAATTCCAAACTGTAACATAGGAATTTTTTTTCCCAAATGATAAACAATGACCAATAACCCAAATTCCAAACTGCATAGGAGTTATAAACAATGACCAATCAAATTCCAAACTGTGCATGATAAACAATGACCAATTAAGCCCAAATTTCCAAATTTGTTCTATAGGAGTGCCATGATAAACAATGACCAAAAACCCAAATTCCAAACTGTAACATAGGAGTCCCATGATAAACAATGACCAATAACACAAAAACCAAACTGTGACACAGGAGTGCCATGATAACCAAACTGTAACATAGGAGTGCCATGATAAACAATGACCAATAACCCAAATTCCAAACTGTAACATAGGAGTGCCATGATAAACAATGACCAAAAACCCAAATTCCAACATAGGAGTACCATGATAAATAATGACCAAAACCCAAATTCCAACATAGGAGTACCATGATAAACAAGTTTTCTGCCATGCCAGATAAACAATGACCAATAGCCCAAATTCCAAACTGTACCATAGGAGTGCCATGATAAACAATGACCAATAACCCAAATTCCAAACTGTACCATGATAAAAGTGACCAAAGTTAAACAAGACCAATAACCCAAATTCCAAACTGTAACATAGGAGTGCCATGATAAACAATGACCAATAACCCAAATTCCAAACTGTAACATAGGAGTGCCATGATAAACAATGACCAATATCCCAAATTCCAAACTGTACAATAGGAGTACCATGATAAACAATGACCAATAGCCCAAATTCCAAACTGTTACATAGGATTGCCGTGATAAACAATGACCAATAACCCAAATTTCAAACTGTAACATAGGAGTGCCATGATAAATAATGACCAAAAACCCAAATTCCAACATAGGAGTACCATGATAAACAATGACCAATAGCCCAAAGTCCAAACTGTACCATAGGAGTGCCATGATAAACAATGACCAATAACCCAAATTCCAAACTGTAACATAGGAGTGCCATGATAAACAATGACCAAAAGCTCAAATTCCCAACTGTAACATAAGAGTGCCATGATAAACAATGACCAAAAGCCCAAATTCCAAACTGTACCATAGAAGTGCCATGATAAACAATGACCAATAACCCAAATTCCAAACTGTACCATAGGAGTGCCATGATAAACAATGACCAATAACCCAAATTCCAAACTGTAACATAGGAGTGCCATGATAAACAATGACCAAAAGCCCAAATTCCAAACTGTAACATACGAGTACCATGATAAACAATGACCAATAGCCCAAATTCCAAACTGTACCATAGGAGTGCAATGATAAATAATGACCAAAACCCAAATTCCAACATAGGAGTGCCATGATAAACAATGACCAATAGCCCAAAGTCCAAACTGTAACAAAGGAGTACCATAATAAAAAATGACCAATAGCACAAATTTCAAACTGTAACATAGGCATGCCATGATAAACAATGACCAATAACCCAAATTCCAAACTGTACCATAGGAGTACCATGATAAACAATGACCAATAGCACAAAGTCCAAACTGGAACATAGGAGTGCCATGACAAAATATGACCAATAGCCCAAATTCCAATCTGGCCACCTTCCTGATCTCACCCTTCTAGATTTATCAATATTAAATAAAAAAACAAGAACAGTATAAAATTTGTCTAAATCCGGACATCACTGATTCCAAAGACATTAACAGGAACAATAGAAACCTTCTGGATTAGACAACATTTCAAACAAATACTGCAAAAAAAAATTTTAAATTGTATTCTTATCCTTCATTGCTCTTAACATGCTGAGTCTTTAAACCACCTCTTTTAGCAAAGGATCACAGTAAATTTTGTGAATTTTATTCAAAAGTGACCAGCTAATGCACATTGGTGATCAAGTACAATTGGGCCAACCAAAGAATTCATAAATACAGTGTTGTCACTTGTACATAATGTGCCTATAAGTTGCAACTTGGAACACTGAAAACCACAATGATGCAGTGTGAAATGAATAACATAGCTGGTACATTATCATGGAAAAAACAGAAACCACATTAAATGTAATGAACAGCCTTAGGCAAGAGTCAAAGTGATTTTTCTAATTCATTTATCTGAAATAGTTATAATGTGGTACATACTCTGGTTCCAAAAAGAATATCTTCGAGAAGACCATGAAAAGTTCTTTCATGTAAGCTTCTCTAACTGGTTTTGCTAACCAACTCTCGGACAGGCTTGAATTCATTTTATCCAGGAATTTTTTGTAGTAGTTGATGAAACTTCGCACATTGTGGGACCATGCAAAGAACAACCTGTAACAAAGAAAATTGTATTTCAGAAGTAAAACAAAAACTATTTTCATTTTCCTATCATGCATAGGGACATAAAAATATATTATTAATAATGTTTAAATATGTATGTACTGCTATTTATATATGGTCATTTAACATGTTACAAGACCATATGCTAGTAATAATAGAATTACAGGCAACAAGGCTCACATGAAATTGATGAATCAACTTAAATTCTATAACAGAACAATAAATTTAATATATGATAAATCTTTTAAAATAATCAAATTCTAAGGACAGGCCCTCAACACATGCTGTTAAAATGCTTCCCACATACCCATAATGTAGCCAATGATTTCAAAATTGCTCTGAGACAATTTCAGAGAAAATAAATGAAGTAGCAGCAGCACATAAAATAACCTTCAAATTTGTCAAATCAAATCTTTCTGTGATTTTTAATGTGAGTACCTTTCATCCAAAAACATTATCCATATGAATAATCAAACACTTTCTCAACATTTTACTAGTACTACATTTACATTTTTATTGTACACTCATGTTGAAAATTCAGAACTCCATGGATTGTTCATAGTAAATGCACCAAGTTTGCTTTGCTAATTTGTCAATATACAGAACACATTCAAACTGAGATGAGCTCACTTTTGATCTAAGTCTCACTTTTCCGCCATTATGCCGGGATCCTATGGTACTGGTGTGCATTTTGAAAGTCAATTAATCAGTCAAAAAAGTTTTAGAAAATCATTTACCATGTTGTGTCAATAGAAAAATTAATGAATTACCTTAATTCTTATGATCATGATGATATGTTGTAATTGTTACTGTTTACATATTTTATTGATAACATGAGAAAGACAAAAAATCTCACCCAGTCTAGCATTTCTGTATTCAAGGGATGTTACTCTGGTACCGGTGCAAATGTATGGTGAGCTAGAATATAGCCAAAAATCAACAAAAGACATCTTTTATTTCTTTTAAATCAACATAATTTCTCATTTAAAAATAATATTAAATAAAATATGGATTTACATTATATTATTAAAAATAATTTCCATCTAAATTAGCTGAAATATGTTAATCTAATAGTTTTTAATGTCATTTATTTTTCAAATATCATATTTCATCCTGAGATTTCTAATCAAGTTAAATAACATAGTTGGGGAAAGGATAAGTGCACTTAAGCAATACTTAATGGGTCCTTTTTATGTGCCATTTTACTTCAGAACATATTACCAAATCGTTCTCTTTTAGTAATATTTAGACACTAGCGGATATTTTTAATTAAAAAGCATGTTAAGCATCACTAAATTCAGCATGGATTTGAAACAACTGAATATTTTTAAATGCCTATGGATACCTGTCAATCCGAAAATGTTGTACCGAACCTTCTTTCAGTTTCGTTTATGTAGATCAAGGGGAATAGATATTTAAATCGATATTTGAACAATCTGATGGTGGATCATAGTCAGGCGCGTTTGCAGAATGTTACTTCTTGCACCAAACCTGTTTTTTTTTTTTTAAATATTGAATGAAGTTGTGTAGTTGCCTGTTGCTATAATGATTAAACTAAGCAATTGGTACTCTTGCATTTGAAAAATTACAATATTAGTTTCATTGAATTTGAAATTAAAAAGGAGTGTTTAGGTGGTTTTCATTACCTGTTTCATTGTCTTGCATGAAGGTTTAAAATGTTTGACACTTTTATGAACGACACTAATCTCTCTTTACCCTCCGTTGTTCTTAAAAACAAATACATACAAATATCTCTAAGTGGCACAACTTTGACTTACTGATACAAAACCTGCCTATATTTTACAGTGAGCACCTTTGAGGAATGTTTACCTGGGTAAAACTTACGTGACTATCAGTATTTTAAATAATTTATTCCACACGTGGGTTGAACATGGGTCATACAGGTAAAAAGCTCTCACTTGCTATAGGGAAAACATTGTACTTTTTATACAATTTTAATATCTTAAGTACCAGCCTAAGCATGTGCAAATTTCATACTTTCACACAAGTTTTATAAATGTAAAATGTGTCTTTTGTAATTTGCACAAGTTTGCACAACGTTAGGCTCATAGTTAACAAAAGCTTTGAAATGAATGACTGTTCTCGATTTACTATAGAAAATCACAAATGTCGGCTGACCCCTACCACATTGTAAATCAGCGGTAATTTTTTTTTTTAATCGTATGGTTTAGATATCAATTGATGATTTGAGATAAAAAGTTTTGCTTAATTTGATTGTTTATTTTTTCACATTTATATAAAAAATAAAACATTTTCTTTAAAAAAAAAAACAACAACTCTTTATAAATCAAAGTATTTTGAAACAATTTCAGATTAATTTGAAGCAATGTCATCACAAGCTTCATTATTATTTTGCCTTGCAGGATTAATATATAAATTTAACAAGAATAGCATTTCATCATTTTCATTTATTTTTTAGACATGACTTAATTGTGACTGAAATGCATCATACGACAACAAAACTGAAGACCATATGGGGAAATGGTTTACAATATAGCCGTTTTAACACTTTTATGAGTGTCTGGTATGACGTGTGGTGCAAAATAACACAGAGAATATGGGTCTTGTAGAAAATAGCTGTTTACTTAACAAAAAAAACGTAACATTTCAGGAATAAATTAGATAGAGCTTGACCTGTTGACAGCAGAGTATCACTTCTCATGTCTAAATAAAGCCCATCACTAGGTGTCTTTTTTTGCGAGTGATGCAAATAGAAATACCCCGGTAGAACCACCGGTATCATAAGAATGGAGTATAATACGGATTATTCCTTTTGAAAAAGTGAGACTGAGATCAAAAGTGAGCTTGTCTCAGTTTAATGGTCTCAAGGACATTATCATTTGAATAATTGAAACATTGTATCTCAGTATCTAATATATTTGCAGTGGGCATTTTCCCTTTGAATCCAGTATTCAATGACTGTAAGTCTTTGATCCAGCTGATCAGTCAGTAAATTACAACTTTACTTTGGAAAAGTGAGACAGCTGAGATCAACAGATCAAAAGTTACATGGCCTCCCATTTATTCAAACAAGAACTACAATATGACCTTACTAAACAGTTAAAATTGTGAAAAACCACTTACGCTTTGTTTTGCCATTCTTTACCAAGATACTCCTCCTCTTTTATTAATATATCATTGACAAACGCGTCAAAATCGTTAAGAATTTCACGCACCCTTGTAGCCGAATCAGATAACACATCAAAACTCTTCAATGTCTCATTTTCTGGTACCTCAAGAGAAAAAATAAGGCCTCTCCTGCATAACAATTTAAGGGTAGAAAGAAAATCTGGCACTTTTTTATCACACACCCCCTGTGCTCTTGACTGGATCTTGGTAGTGAATTCTTCCATACTAATTGGATTGTTATCGTATGCTATTCCGTAGTCTTCCAACGTTTTCGTGGTCCACTTTGAAATAACGTTAGGGTATTTAAAGTGATGATATTTTTTCGCTCTCGCACCATAGTTCGCTGCTGTATCGCTTGAACTCGAAGAATCACAGTTAAAGGATGATGTTTGCCTTTTTCTATTAATTCTCTTTTGAAGTTTTTCTACTCCCAGTGATGCCATTTGTGAAACTGAAACTAAGTTCAATATTTTGGTATCTCGTGCCCGATATCAATAAAAAGTTGGAAAGACACTCCAAATATTTCTCCCTGGTAAGACCAGGGACCTATATATACAACATTAGTTTATAGGTCCCTGGTACAGTGTGGTAAGATTAAAATTATCTAAAACCCTGTGATCCAGTTGGCTGTCGTATATGGAATTCCATAAACTTTGGGCATTTTTTTTTATCGAACATCGTTTCATTTCTTCAGATGTACATAAATAGGCTTAACAATAGTTATTTATGTCTCTGATTTATTTAAAACAAGATATATTCATTATACCCTACTCTCTGTGGATAAAAATATAACTGTCTGAGGTACACCGAGATGGATATTTTATAAAGTTAGAAGACGTGTAACTAAAGGCACCGTAAAACAAGTACATTGCATCAATATGCAATCCCTAGTTGGATCGGATCAAAATCTGATTTTAATTAGATTAGGTCGCTATCATTTTCTGTGTCTGAGGTCAATATTAATATCGCCATGAGCCCTTATAACCACATATTGACTGTTCATTGAAGTCCATAATAGGTATATTATATAATCACTCAAAGTGAATGCACTGACACGTTCCTAACTGAACAGACTCGGCTATCATTAGTCACAATGGTTAAAACACGCTTCGTATATTATGACGTCACATTCTACGTAACTTTGGTGCAACCGAACGGCGTGTCGTGCGATATCATTTTCCGCGGACGCGCTTTCGGGTCGATATCACGGAAGGAGGAATATCACGTGACGTTCTTTCAGCCAATGAAAATTACGAAAATAATCTTATATAATAATATCTATGACTTTTTTCTCAACGTTCTAAAAAAGCTCAAAACGTTTCATCAAACGGAAAATTTTACCACCAGTACGCTTTATTGTAATTTTTGGATTTTACATCGAAACATACCGAAGGTGATCAGGAACTACCGTGCCACCCATTGAAAAAAAATAATAACACAGATTAATTGATACCAGTCCTCAGACCCTTACCTAGTAGCACATACTAACCAACCGTTACTCAGGGAGTACACCACAGAGTTTCAAGGTGGGCGATGACAGAATAAAATAAGACAACAAGTGTATCATGCCACACACCCTACATGTAGGTTGGTGAAGTTTACTTTGATGGAGGGCTGATGTCAGGCTTGCATCTTTCCTTGCAGTAATTTAATTCTCTTATCTCATTTTAACTCAATCTTTTTAAATTTAAAAAAAACTTATTGTAAAAAGCTGACATTTGTACACCCACATTTAGGTACAAAATAAAATGCGTATTTTCTTCAAGAGAAACGCAGTTTCCTGTAGGCTTAAGCTAAATATACATATATAGCTTTTTGGCGCCGATTCTTATAAGCATATGGCATTAAATGTAATCTGTGATGTCTTTCAAAGAGAACACGTCAAGCTTTTTTACGTAGTATAAAGTATATGTTATGATATTTAAAAGAATTAGGTACATGTATAAAAGAATTAAAACACTATACAAGTGTCAAGGTCTGAATCTAGATCATTATGTTACTCAACTGCATGTAAATCGATTTTTTTACTGACAAATCTGGGTTGATTTCAGTGTATCACATGGATCCTGTTACAATTTGTGATACCAGTAAGAAAATACAAACACTCATCATTTATAATACTAGTATTCCATTTATTTGAGTATGGTAGGTAAAAAAAACACTAAAGAAACAAGATGTGTTTGTGAAACACTGATGCGCCCGTGTGGCAGCTTATGACTAGGGTTGAAATATCTCAAATGCAAGTTTAACTGCAAGGTCAAAATACCTGATGAAAGATGTTCTCACAAGAAAAGCAAATGTGGAATATGAAAGCCCAAACACTAAAGGTTCAAAAGTTATGGTGAAGGTTTTTTTGTGGGTAAAACTCTATGTTCAAGGTCAAAATTGTGGTTTCCAAATGAAGTTCTTCACAAATAGAAAACACCTTTGAAATATGAAAGGCCTAGTACTAAGGGTTCAAAAGTTAGGGAGAGGGCTAAAATAGGCTGCGCCTGCTGCCCAGTCCTATTCACAATAACATCAGTGAATAAAATATTGTTTTAAATAAAATAAAAAGTTATGACCAAGGTTAAAGTTTTTTTTAAAGTGGGCCAAACTCTAAGGTCAAGGTCAAAAGGTCAAAATTGTTGGTATGCAAAGGAAGGTCTTGTCACAAGAAAAACATATTTGTAAATTATTAAAGCCGTAATATTAACAGTTCAAAAGTTATAGTCGCGATTAAAGTTTTAAAACTAAGCCAAACTATAAGGTCAAGGTCAAAAGATAAAATATTTTTGTACTCAGTGAAAGGTCTTGTCACATAAACTCATGTGAAGTATGAAAGCCATATCACCAACTATTCAAAAGTTATGGCTATGGTTAAAGTTCGGAGATTTTGGTAAAAGTTAGTCAAACTCGAAGGTCAAGGTCACGAGACCAAATTTGGTGGTACCAAAAGAATGGTCTTGGCTTATCCTAAGGGATACACCTGTGAAATATAAATACATTCAAAAGATGGGAACAAGTTTAAATTTTTTTTGCTGACAAACAGACGGACGGACGGACGTATAGGGTAAAAACTATATACGCCCGAATCTTCGATTACGGGGGCATGCAAATAAGTATTGGTATAAAAGCCTTTTCTCTTTCTTTCTTTCTGTTAAACACACAAACATATTGATAGTGACGGAAATAGAAATTAACGATCACAGGCGCGGATCCAGGAATTTTTTCCAGGGGGGGGGGGGGGGGTCCACTCCAGTGAAAAAGAAATCCAACCCAGAAATTTGTTGACAAGCAAAAAAAACCGTTATCTCGCTTAAACGTGAAAATTCTATTTCGGGGGGTTGGGGGGGGGTAGTCGTTGACTTCCAATTCTTCTAGCTACACGTATGACTTCTCATACCAACTTCACTATACCCAAATTTATGAGGGGGGCTGCGTTTTCGGGGGGGGGGGCAAGGAAACTTTTTATTTGTTTAGTAAATAAATTTAGTGACTCTGCAAATTCCAGGGGGTTCGGACCCCCGACCCCCCCCCCCCCCCCTCTAGATCCGCGCATGCGATCAAGCATAAGAACAAAATGACAATTTGAAATAATGTACATGTCTAGAATAAACTATAGGGAAAAAACATGACCATGATTATTTATTTGTTTATGTAGGATGTGTTTAAATGGATGAATTCAACCACAGTTAGGGGGCCAGACTGGATGACTGTGTATCTGGTTTTCATTACCGTGAGTGTCCACCTGGTTTTCATTACCATAAATGTCTATCTGGTCTTCATTACCATGAATGCGTAGTATGTGGTTTTTCTTTACCGTGAATGTGTATCTGACCTGGGGGCCATAAAACTCAGAAGAGCTCACTTTTGATCTCAGTCTCACTTTTTCCACTATTAATTCCTTTGGTAAAAGTGAGACTGAGCTCAAAAGTGAGCTCGTCTAAGTTTTATGGCCCCCAGGCCTGGTCTTAATTACCATGAGTGTCTATCTGGTTTTTCATTACTGTGAGTGTCTATCCTGTCTTCATTACCATGAATGTCTATCTGGTTTTCAAATACCATGAGTGTTATCCTGTCTTCATAAACATGGGTTTCTATGGAACGTTATATCAACCTAATGCCAGAGGGCCTTCTATCAACTATGCGACCCTTCGCTGATGATACCATAGCATACATGACCATCATATCAAGTGCAGAGAAGCTGCAGGAAGACTTAAACCAACAAGTAGTGTGGGAAAATATGTGGCTCACGAAGTTCCACCCCGAAAAATGTAACGTACTGCTAAGCATCACCAGGAATCGTGAATTATCAAAAACTATATATCCTACATGACCAAAAATTAGAGCAAATTCCTTCTGCAAAATATCTAGGCCTTACCTTTTTGTCAGATTTGAAGTGGACTCAACACATAAGTAACACACCGCTAAAGCAAACATCACTATCGGCTTTCTCAAAAGAAACATCAACATAAGTAAAAAAAAAATACATCAAGGAGAAAGCATAAAAGTCATTAGAAAGAACAACTTTTGAGTATGCAAGTGCGACCTGGAATCCTTATCAAAAATCAGATGTTAAAAAATCGAAATGATTCGGCGCAGAGCAGGTCAGTATGTCCACAATAGACATCACAACACCTCGTCCGTAACCGAGAGGATAGATCAGCTGGAATGACCATCGCTAGAGGAGAGACGAAGGATAGCCAGCCTCAGCTAGCGCATGTCACCATTGTTAAATTTTCCCCTTTTCTTGAACATGCGCACACCTGGTGGCATAATCGTCAGCTTTTTGACGTAGGCCGCTTACCGGTAAAAGTAGAGGAAGTATCTAGTCTTCGTTACCATGAATGTCTGTCTGGTCTTTATTCTTTATAATCAAGAATGTCTATCTGATCTTCATTACCATGAATATCTATCTAGAAATCATAACCATGAGTGTCTATCCGGTCTTCATTACCTTGAGTGTCTATCTGGTCTTCATTACCCTGAGTGTCTATCTGGCCTTCATTACCCTGAGTGTCTAGCTGATCTATATTACCATGAATGTCTATCTGGTCTTTATTACCCTGAGTGTCTATCTGGCCTTCATTACCCTGAGTGTCTGTCTGGTCTTCATTACACTGAGTGTCTATCTGGTCTTCATTACCCTGAGTGTCTATTTGGTCGTCATTACCCTGAGTGTCTATCTGGCCTTCATTACCCTGAGTGTCTATCTGGTCGTCATTACCCAGAGTGTCTATCTGGTCTTTATTACCATGAGTGTCTATCTGGCCTTCATTACCCTGAGTGTCTGTCTGGTCTTCATTACACTGAGTGTCTATCTGGTCTTCATTACACTGAGGGTCTGTCTGGTCTTCATTACACTGAGTGTCTGTCTGGTCTTTGTTATCATGAATGTCTATCTGGTCTTTATTACACTGAATGTCTATCTGGTCTTTGTTACCATGAATGTCTGTCTGGTCTTCAATACACTGAGTGTCTATCTGGTCTTCATTACACTGAGTGTCTATCTGGTCTTTGTTACCATGAATGTCTGTCTGGTCTTCAATACACTGAGTGTCTATCTGGTCTTCATTACACTGAGTGTCTATCTGGTCTTTGTTATCATGAATGTCTATCTGGTCTTCATTACACTGAGTGTCTATCTGTTCTTCATTACACTGAGTGTCTATCTGGCCTTCATTACCCTGAGTGTCTGTCTGGTCTTCATTACACTGAGTGTCTATCTGGTCTTTGTTACCATGAATGTCTGTCTGGTCTTCAATACACTGAGTGTCTATCTGGTCTTCATTACACTGAGTGTCTGTCTGGTCTTTGTTACACTGAATGTCTGTCTGGTCTTCATTACACTGAGTGTCTATCTGGTCTTCATTACACTGAGTGTCTATCTGGTCTTCATTACACTGAGTGTCTATCTGGTCTTCATTACACTGAGTGTCTATCTGGTCTTCATTACACTGAGTGTCTGTCTGGTCTTCATTACACTGAGTGTCTGTCTGGTCTTTGTTATCATGAATGTCTATCTGGTCTTCATTCTAACGTGCTCTTCTTTGTCCGTATCTTCTTCATCTGATTCTTTTGTATGTTATACAATTCTTTGAACTGATGTTTCACTTGTTTACAGCCATATGAGGATTTTATTCCATTAGTTTGAAATTGTACTTTGAAGATATGGTGCTTTTTGATATAGATTTTGGGTGAAAAAGACGATGTTAAACTGACTGCACAGGTGAAGGGGGATGACTGCATTGGTGAGTGTATTGACATTTGAAATGAATTTAGAACCGATTTTGAAAAGTGGAGTATGGATAAGGACAGAATGTTGAAGGAAATGGAAGTATTGTGAGCACTAATAGGAATTGTTGATCTCTGTTTCCTTAGTGGTACATTATTTTTAGGATAATTTGAAGATGGCTCATGTAGAACAAGCATTTTAAAAAATAATTTGCCTGACTACATAACTTCTCTACTTTATAAGCAGATTCCTCAGCACGTTTTTTTTTAAAAAGGTGGAAATTCATTTTTGAAATATGGGTGTGAGGGAGGGAAAGGGTGTGTGTGTGTGTTTATTGAGAATTATAACGTCCTTAAGCAAGAATTAGGAGAATTAAAAGGGATAACTCAGATTCGATTTTCCGAGTTGTTTTCACATCAAGGAAGCAAAGGAATGTGTATTCGGCTAATATAATGAAACCATGGATTTTCGGTCTTAAGATTTTTTATTTCTCTTTCTAGCATTCTAACAATGTGACCTAAACTCTTTGTGCGAAAACATCGTTAGTTTAAAGTTTTAATTTTATTTTAATCAAATCAACGACCCTTTTTTCATTTACATTTTACGAGTTTAGAAAATCCAGATAAAATTAATGTAATTAACATGCGTCATTCCCTGTCTGTAGTTGAATTTTCGTTTCCGGACGCACCAGCCAAAAGTCGAAACATTCACACAAACCTACGCATATATTTCCCAGAAAAACAATTAAAATATTCATTTGTTACCAATTTTACCTACTTAGTATAAACTTTAATTATCTGGTTTATAAATATCTTTAAATCTGTAATTACTATTATTTTTTTCGACGGAGGTTTTCAGCCGGACTTATTGTTCAAAGAGCAGTTCAATGCAGGAAGTCCGACTCATAGTCGCCAAATTAAAGTTACGTGTAAAAATATAGTACTTACTCTCAACCGTTTTAGAGATAATACAAACGCTAAATAAAGCAACAAAAATAAAACTTTAAACGTTTAAAACTAAGTTTAAAGTTTTATCAAAATACAAATAAAATACAAATAAACATCAATAGTAATGACTTTGAAAACTTCAGTCCTAAGTCGAACGACATAGTTCATTTGCGTAGGGTTTTTTGATGGTCGGTGTTATCGTAGCCTAGTTCTCTACAAAGACGAAGAAACGCAGGAGAGGGAACCGGACTGGCCTGTTTGTTTACATTCGGCCGTGCCAGGTTTACTCTGATCCTGATATAATCGGACGGTGGTGTTAGGACTCCTAAACTAACTGTCTTATCATTAATATTGATATTTTAAAGTTATTTTTTCAGAAGAATTTTTAGTTGTTTTTTTTTTTTAAATAAGATAATTATATGTCACTGGAGCCCTTATGATTTTAATTGTTTGTGTAGCATATTCTTCCTGTGTCTGATTTCTTAATACAGTATGAATGAAGGATATGGAGATAACGAACAGTATTCAATATCAAAGTCCATAAAACAATACAAAATAGGAGCAGAGCAAACACGGACCTCCGAAACATCAGAGGTGGGATCAGGTGCCATGGAGGAGTGTGCATCCTCTGCTGACCGGTCACACCCGCCTTGTGCTCCTTATCATGATCGGGAAAGAACGGGAAAATCCGTCGTCAATTCAGGGTATAAATAATGGACTAACAATTAGTATGAAAAACGTCAGTCAGCATTTGACTCAATGATAAATTGTATTTGCTGACAAGGTCATTGTATCGACCATAGCACTTACGAAATGATGACTTTAAACGAGACTGCTGATATTCTTGTTTCATCAACTTGCTTGTCAATAATTTACCTCGTTTTGGAAATTGTTCATACGTAGAGCATGCTCTTGCGTATCGAATCAACTGAGATATATACACTCCGTATGCAGGTGATGAAGGTATATTGCTGCATAAGTAAGGGAAGTTGACGATAGAAAAGTTAAAGTCATCACGTTTATCATATAGCTTGGTTAGATTACCATTAACGTCTTTTTCAAGTAAAATATCCAAGTATGAAACAGATGTGTCAAACTCTGTGGAATCTTTCATCTCAAGCTCACCAGGATATATCGTATCGACGTAGGAATGGAAATTACCATTGTTAATTGACAATACGTCGTCGATATATCTAAGTGTCGAGTTGAAGGCCACAGCAAGTGTCTTCTTCTTTTAACGCATAAGATTTTGCAAAGATTCTGCTTCATATGAATATAAAAATAGGTCTGCTAATATGATATGATTCATATACAAAATTATACTTTGTAAATGAGCCCGGCTCTCTGTACTCCTGAGTACTTTGATTCTTTATGTAATTGTAAATATTATGTCATCTAAGAAGATGAAATTATGCTAAAAGGCCAGTGATTGTTTCATCAGTGATACTTATGGCAGATAGTCTTTTTAATCTCTTCACGGTCTTTCATCTTATATCTATAAAAACATTTACGAGTCCTCGTATTACCTGTCACATTTCCTTCTTCCTTTATTGACTTGCGGAATATAACAGGAGTCTCATCCTTTATCGAGAATTAATTATAATCCTGGATATATTCGATAACTTTGCTAGTCTTATCTGGCATTAATCCACAATCTGGGGGGATGATTTATCTAAAATTGGAACTCATCACCTTTCAGTGGCATTTAAAAAATATAGGAAGTAATACTCTCACGAGATTAAAAGGACTATTCATAAACAATTGAGTTTAATTGATAAAAACATTTTTCATCAAAAGAATAGTGATACCAAAACAAACATGGAAAAACAGACAAATGGGCGTAGTCATTCCTCAGTTTTCACCTATTCGTTAATTGCCTAAGTAGTGACAATAATAACAACAACAATAATAATAATAATAATGATAAAAATTAGTAGTAGTAGTAGACTAGTAGTAGAAGCAGTAGTATTACATTTATCATTCTTATTATTATGATTATGCTTATTATTATTATTAACATTTTTATTCATAAACAATTGAGTTTAATTGATAAAAACATTTTTCATCAAAAGAAAAGTGATACCAAAACAAACATGGAAAAACAGACAAATGGGCGTAGTCATTCCTCAGTTTTCACCTATTCGTTAATTGCCTAAGTAGTGACAATAATAACAACAACAATAATAATAATAATAATGATAAAAATTAGTAGTAGTAGTAGACTAGTAGTAGAAGCAGTAGTATTACATTTATCATTCTTATTATTATGATTATGATTATTATTATTATTAACATTTTTAACTTAATTCTAAATAATTACGAATTCAAATATAAAATCATTGAATTTCCCAAATTCAGTAACATCAAAATGTCCGATTTTCCTACATCTTATACAACCAGACTTCAATGATAATTTTAAAAAACTAGGCTCTTTGATATTGTAGACACTTGCTTCTTCATGGATTCGTTAATTTTCAAATATTTTGATTGTTCATCTACAAAATGACTTTAAAAATATCCGATTCTACCCATAAATTTCCTTGGGTTGATGATAAAAAAAAAGATGCTGGAGTTTCCCAATTTCAACATATTTGTAGTCTTAGGTTACCATGTCTTTAAACTATTGGAATGCTAATTACTAATTGCTCCTTTATTTGTCAAACTTTTTAATATTCCTTTGAATAGATTTTTTTTCAACAATTCTACGCGAACTTTAAAATATATTGATATTCCAATATCGTCTAAATTTAGTGTTTGTCTCCCAACTTATTCGATATTCGACTTATTCGAGAGGAAGCACTTCTTAAAGATTATTCTTTAAGAAGACATTGATACAATAATATCAACAGTCCCTCTTCAAGTCACCATTTTGCAAGTCGATACATTGACTTTGTTAGCAAAATAATATCTATCCTTAAGTCGAATGTTGTTTTTTTAAATAATTAGGACATTAATTCTATAGATTTTTCCTCTTGTCAAATTAGTATAAGGAACACATGTAACCAGTCCGCAAAGAATGCTTGCTCCTACATGGTACGTGATCCCACCTTTGATGTTTTAGGGTCAGTGATTGCTCTTCTCCAATACGTGTTGTTCCAATGAACATTTGATTTTGATAACTATTCTACATCCTCATACTACTTAATTCATTAAATGATAATCTTCAAATTACAAGCTGTAAACACATGAAAAAGGTCTTAAAACATTTTTTGACAATGCTTCACCCCCTAATTTTTAGCTTTTTTGGTCGTACTTTGTTTTTAAGAATTGCAGGTAGATATCTGGAGCTTGATTACTAGTAATTTGTCGGGTTTTTTCTACGAGCAACTTCCTTATATATTCCTGAGGTGTTAATTGGGTTTTTATTATCTCGAGTCATGATAGGCACCTTGTCATATAACCTCAATGTTGCTGAACAAATAACATTTAAATAATTAGCATTCTCATCTAACCTTTCGACATAAAGTTTGCAATGAAGATCAAGCATGTGTTCTCACGTCATATGAAGGTATTCATCCAATAATAGATGTTTTTCTTAGCCTGCGCAGTTTATTTGAAACGTGTTGTAGGCGCGGACTGTTCAGAATCAGTTCACATTTCATATAAAAATGATTCTCGACTAAGTTAATCTTCTTTAGAATTGTTGGTGTGCAGACAATACCACGATTTTTGTGCATCAGATATGAACTATTCCATGTTACAGGCTTTTGTATATCTTCAGTAGCATCCTATAACTGAGAATGTATTATCAAACAGCAATCAAGTGCCTCGTGGTCCTTGTGCTTTTACCCGGACTATTGGCCTTTTTTTGGGAAAAGGAATATAAACGCAAATCGGATAAGCAAACTAACTCTATTTTACAAGATTTATTGAAAGGTAAGGGCAAATTTTGAGAAATAATATTTAGCAAAAAAGTTCCCGTAATTTTCTTAGAAGTACAGTTATAGAAATGTGCTATTGCCAGCCATAAAATTTCATCACAATTAGTCTTTCCTCCGATTCCATGGCAACAGAGGCCATTTGAATGGTGCTTGCACAAATATACTTGGCGGTATTTATTATTGTATCCTTAAAATTGTTCAAACCAGCTATAAGAATATTTGTAGGCCAAATTAGAAGAAACATTGAATGACTGCATGTCCACTGACGACTTTTGAGTAACATAATAAAGTAAAATGTATTGATTGGTAATGAGAAATGAATAATTTATGATGTATCACTAGATGTATTGGAAGGAAATAAGAATTCTCAAATTATATAAATTAAACTATATGTTCTGTAAAATGAACTTAGGCTGGACAAATACTATAGAATTGTAAATTTTATAGATTTATAGGATAGAAATTAAAATCAAACTATAATTGATAAAATATTTTGAAAATATATTTTCTTTTTTTTTTCAATTTTGTATTTTATTTCAACTGTTCAATTCCAGAGTCAAAGTCCAGGCATCTATATCCAGACCAAACTCAACACATTACGACAGCCAAGAGAGGTAATTAACGTTTGTAGGATATTGAACTTATATGGTTTTACTTAGGTCATTTAAGTTTTTTTTCAGAATCTCATTCAAAAGACCCATTCAAAATAAATCAGATTGACGTTACGAATTGTCAAATTTGTTAAAACAAACTAAATTCGTATATATAAGAATACATAAATCTTAAAACTGTTTGAATTTGTTTGAAAGAACTTAACCCGTAATGACAATAGTATGAAATTTATGTATATAATTAATGAAAATCGAATTCATTTCAACGATTTCATTTATCTGCAAAAAGGAATAAAATACGAAATATTGAATGGAATTTGTTGTGTTTTTTTTTTGGTTTTTTTTTTGTTATAGTTAGTTTTCTTTTTTGAATTAGCTTAATCAAATTCCATATATTGGCCTAAAATATCAATAAATTCGTTACATGATTTTCAATGTTTAAAAAATGTAGGACAAATCAAACAAAATTTTTATTTTAAAACTGTTTTGTTTTGGGTTTTTTTTTCGATATAATGAAATTCAATTGTTATAAAGAATTCATTTCCCTTAGATAAATTCGGCAGTTTGCTCTTTCGAATTAAAGAATATTTTCATGTGTTCCTAAATGAGCTATTGTTTATCTAAAGATCATACACCACTTATATTTACTGTTTAATAAAATGCATATATTATCTGTTTAAGCTTCTCTATCCTTTATACATTATGTAATAGTTTGCATGCAGTTCTTATTACCTCTGTCAAACAAATTATAAAATAATTAATCAATTTAATACATTTCCTTCAAACTTTTTTCATTTTTTTTTGTCATTAAGTGTCAATTTTCTACCAAGAAATTAAAACAATTCAAGAACGATTCGGTTTCTAAAGAACTCATAATTTCAATTGTATTATATTTCCCCTAAGGTTTCAATTGTCCCATAAAACTGAATAGAAACAGGAGTCTTAATATCAGAGATGTATAATAAGATCATTCCCCCTCTCTTTTTCTCTTTATTCTTCAATTAGCAGGAAGAACAGCAATAAGAAATCGTGCTCTATAATGTGCCATGTGATTCTGAAAGAGAATTATCTGTCTTAGGTTGTTTATTGATGTTTAAAAAAACATAGTATTTATTCATTTACGCTTTGATTTAAAAGTATTCCTATTCGCAAAAGTAATCAAGCACTTTTAATGGAAATCTAATATATGTGCATATACATGTATAAAAGTATCATCACTCTAAAATACGTCCACTTAGAGTGAATGTGACCGATATCTATTTATGGTAAAATGGCATACCAATATCCTGAAGACAAAATCGTACAATTCTTCTCTATTCCCTTTTATCTTTTATTGGTATTCCCTGTTAGTTACAAATATTTGATGCATTTGCTGCAGGTCTGGTCTTTGGATCCAGATTTCTCCCGTTTGTTCAATTGACCGTGAAAATAAAAATCTTTCAAGCTATGTCATCAGAAAAACACAAAGAGAATAGCAATTTGTTTGATTTGTCATTACAGGTGACAGATACAGCATTAACGATCTCATCGCTTACCTTAAAGGCATGGTAGGAAGTGACGAAATATATCACACCGGAAAATCGACATACGTTCGCTGGGGAGCAGGGGGCTAGGAGCAGAGAAAGCCTAATATCAATGGCAACAATTTTAACACATGTGAATACATATCAGAAATGTACTATATTTCCATCAGTTGAGATCCATTGTCTCAATTTAGTTTTATAAATGAACATGACAGAGAAATATGCTTTATGGTTAATGATGGATTTATTTGTACTGTTTTTGTTTCCGAAACGTTGAAAAACATTTAATATACATACAATTGATTCATAATAAAAATCAACATTATTTGTGATAGCAAGAAAGAATAAATATATTTCAAATCAATCAATAACTTACTTTTTTATACATCTAAGGAATGAAGATTATTTCAACTTATGTTATACGAAATAACATAACTTGGGGCAGTTTATGCATTATAAAGCGAAGCATGGGTATTAAATTATGTACATGTATATGTATATATGCAAGTGATAAAGAAAACTACTTAGTAAATAAGGAATGTTGACGGTGGAAAAGATGTTTACTCGTCACCAAAAATTTCAATCGTTAGTTGGCCTTCTCATCTGAAGTCAGCAAAACATCCAACAATATATATCCATATACGAAAAAGATGTAAAAGACGCACTCAATTGTGGTGTCTTTCATATCAAATCCACTGGGTTTTTTATATTTACTGGGTATAAATTATTTAGAGTTATTTCTTCTACAAAGTAATTTTGTTGGTGACCTATCAAAAAAGTTTAAATTTCAGCAATTTTTTTTTTAAGGAGGAGTTATATTTTGCATTCTTCACAAAAATATTAACACCTGAAAAAAGAAGCAGTAAACGTACTGTATCCTTTAGAAGTGCGTGATGTAATATAATCTGGATTCAGCTACACACACCCCTTCAAATTTGTCCCAAGTTATATTTTTTTATGAAAAAAACTGAATCGTTTCTGCCATCACATACATTCTTTACAGATTCACAATCATTTCATAAATTAAAAGGGTAAATGATGTGTCCAATTCGTTATTGCTGTTGCAAAGTAGCAGAGCAATAGTCATGCTCAAATCATGACATGCCTAGATTTAATTAAATCCTCCACTTACACGGGATTCAAAATAAAGAGAGAAGAAAACGTGCAATATTGAGAAAATTGCACGATTGTGAATTTAGATGATTGCTTATCACGGATAAGTAGATGTTAAACAGATTTGAATAACCTCGTTTACGATTTTCAACAAATAAAACGAAATTTGGATTAAGGGGGGAAATCAACACCAAAATCAATATCGGTACTTGTGTCTGGATGCCGAAAATGAAGGTTTTTTCTAAGCATATTGCAAAGTGTATTAAAAAATCACATATACATTATTTTCTCCAAACCGAGTCACAGATATCTGGATGAAATATATGGAGATAACGAACAGTATTCAAGCTCAAAAGTCCATTAAACAATACAATTTTGAAGCAGAGCAAACACAGACTCCCGAAACGTCAGAGGATCTTAATTATGGTCAATACTAGTATTGTATATAAAATATCACAAACGGTAACCATGCTCAGAAATCCCTTGAAAAAAAAACCGGGAGCAGAGCAGACATGGACCTCAAAATCAGGTGGGATCTGTGACACTGAGGAGTAAGCATCCCCTGCTGACCGATCACACCCGCCGTGTACTACTTGTCATGTCACTTATGAACAGGTCTACTAAAAACTTAGAAGACATTTCAATGCAAAAACAATGATCTAACAATTGCATGAAGCATTTAAGTCAACATTCAACTTAGTAATAGATCATATTTGCTGACAAGGCCCTTACATTGACCACATATTTTGCCAAATTATATCTATAAACTACATGTGACAGTGTATATATTCCTGTTTTATCTTCTTTTTTGCCAAAAGAATGCCCTGTGTCAGAAAATTGTTTGTACGCAGTGCTCTTTCGTATTGAATCAACATAAAATCCAAGTGTAGGTGATATTGATATAATAATATAACAAAAATACGGGAAGTTGACATTAGATGGTTATCCTTTTTTATATAAAGATTTTTTGTTAGGTAATCAGTAGCTTCCTTATTTTGAGAAATATATTTGGATAAGAAACACCCTTGTCATTCGCAAAATATCCTTTTTATCTTGAGTATAAGGGATATCTGACACATCTGACACTATTGTTTCAAATTTGAAAATTTAACTAGAAAAAGACGTTATCACTATTCTAACAATCAATCTTTATGATAAACATGATGACTTTAACTTTTTAATCGTCAGCTTCCCTTAATTGCTTATGCAGCAATGTACCTTCAGCACCTGCATACGGGGTTGATATCTCCCAGCTGATTCAATAGCATGCTCTACATATGACAATTTCTAAAACAAGGTAAGTTATTGACAAACGAGTTGATGAAATCTGATTTGAAAATATCAGCAGTCTCGTTTAAAGTCATCATTTCGTAAGTTATAGGATCAATACAATGACCTGGTCAGCAAATACGATCTATCAAATGCTGACTACTTATTGTTAATTGCCAACGGATTTTTCCCGATTCCGTTATTTCCCGATCATGATAGGGAGCACACGACGGGTGTGACCGGTCTGCAGGAAATGCTCGCTCCTTCATGGCACATGATCCCACCTCTTAGGTATGCTAGTCATATGATCAAACCTTTACAAAAAAGCCCAGCTTGCTTAACCATGAATCAGAGTTTATCTTCATATTCTGTTTCATGGATATCAACAGTCTCGTTTGAAGTAAACATCTCATTTATTCTATGGTCTTGTCATCAAATACATGTATTGTATTATAGGGTTATTGAACTGATATTGGTGAATACTGGCACAAGTTATGATTTGTTTTTTTTATGTTTTAGTGGGACTAATACATGTACGTACTAAATTTTTAATAAATAATTTCATTTTTGTGTGAAAGTGAACACATCTAACCTTTTGCCACTTCCTTTCTTTAATTTGCCTTTGAGGGATTGACCAGACGATATTTTTTTGTTTACAGCAGGGAGATCGATATTGAACGCTCATATTCGGAATGTTTCGGAAATACCAGGTACTCATATACGTAATACATTCTCAGTGTTCAATAAAACGCCAAGATATAGAGAATATTTATTAGCTATAAAATAAAACCTATTATCTGGTCGTATTTTGACTGACTTGTTTCATAATGTATAAGACCCTTTTATGCCTCCTCTTTCCCTACCTGCACATCAAAATTAGACAAACTCACACGTGTGTTGAAAAAAGTTTATTGATCAAAATATGATAATATTCTGATCAAATCAAAGCATAAACTTGTACAAACTTTTTAAAATACAGTTCCAGTATAACACAGTTTTCTCATACAAAAATGGATTAAACATTGTTAAATTGTGATTACAGTTCAATTATATCAAAATTTAAATTTTAAATTTGCAAGTGAAGTTACAGTATCGCAAAGGAGAGATTTGTGAATGTAAAGGAACATTAGTAATCAGCAAACATATCACACATACAATACAAAAAGTATAATAATACTAAAATTACAAGAAACGAAATATATGCTCGATATCCACAAAACTACATCACATAATGAATATCTATAAAACATGTATCAAAAAACTAGAGGATAAGTGCATTTACACAAAAATTGACTGGTGGCAGCAGGATGGGTAAGGAATCCACCATTTGACAGGATTTGGAAAATCATCGCAACTACCATACTTAAGGTAGGATTCTTCTCTGGTCTCTGACTAGATGAAACATTCAAAGTATATTTGCTTATATGTCTTACATATGTAGGTGTAAGGGATTTAAAAGACCATATTTTTCTCTCCTCATCTCAATTGTACAACTTTAAATAGAATTGGTTAACTGTGTTTGAAAACTAGCAGGGACTATATTTTTGGCGGAATGGTGGCGTTATGAAAATATCTTATTTTCTGCCTCTCAAAATTATAATAGAACAATGAATTTAATTATAATTTTTATACAATCAAAGACTTCAAGAAATTTTCAAATGTAAGTTAAATTCATAATAAACTTACTAAATTTTCAAAAGATATCAAATAAATATGATTTTTTCAAACAAACTAGAATTATGTTAGGTTTTAAACGCTTCCAATCAAAGTACAGATTTGAACCAAAAATCCATAAAATGTATTTTTTCTCTTTTAATAAACTATCAAAACTTTTTGTTTCTGTGTCATTTTGTATATTTATAAGACTCCTTTAATATATGTGAAAATAAGAAAAAGTTAAATATAGGAAGCATATGAAAAAAACTAATATATCCTAAAAAAAAAAAAAAATAAGAAAAACAGAGAAAATACGGAATAGCCAATATCCAGTTTAGTTGAATTATTTATGAAAATTTGGTAATATCGTGCTATTATGGAATGCCATATACGACAGCCAACTGCTTACTGCCAACTGCTGACTGCTTACTGCCAACTGTTAGCTGCTTACTGCCAACTGCCACACATATTTGAATAAATTTTATTTTTATATTGATATTTATGTAAATTTAAAAAAAAGGCGCGGATCTATAGGACATTTTTTCCAAGAGGGTCCAACCCAGAAATTTCATGACAAGAAAAAAATACGTAAAGTCCTTTCCTAAATGTGAAAATTTATATCGGCTGGAGAGAGGGGGTTCTCATGCGTCATACTTTCATGTGTATGACATTTTTCATACCAACTTAACACGAATCCACATTTCTGGTAGGGGAGGGGGGGGGGGGTTCTAAGGTCCCTTTTAGTTGATTTATTTTATACATTAAATAACCTTTAGTTGGTTAGTTTGTGCATTAAATAACTTTACAAATTTCAGAGGGGTGGTCCGGACCCCTCTCTCTAGATCTATGCATGTAAAACATATTTTATTTGTAAAAACAAAGAGATATAAATGTTTGATCGGCGTTTTCTAAGTGGAGGGTCCAAGGTCAATTATACCGGTAGTTCGTTTAGTTTATTTAACGTATTACTGTACAAATTTTGAATGCCCCCCCCAGATCTATGCATGTGAAACATTACAGGGATGTAGCAACGGGAAGGGGGGGTGCAGGGGGGGCCAAATGCCCCCCCCCCCCACTTTTTTTCCCAACATTACCTTTACTATTGAACATGTATATTGAAAGGGTGGTTGGCCCCACCCACTTCTTACCATAGTATAATGATATCAAGGATATGTAGTATTGTGTGGGAAAAAATGTAAGTGAAAGGTAGTTGGCCTTAAAAAAAAAAAATTAGCCCCCCCCCCCCCCCACGAAATAGGATTTTCGAGTTTGCTTGTCAACTTTTTCAGGTAAGTAATAAAAATTTTCTCTGGTTGGCCCCCCACTTTCAAAAACGTTGCTACGTGCCTGCATTATAACACACAGAGATATACATCTTTAATTTGAGGAAAGTTTTAACTATAGAATATAATGGAAAATGGAAATTTATTTTCAAAACATCTTTCTCTGCAAAACGACAAATCTTTTTTATTATTATCATTATCATTCTCTCTTCAAAGGTTTTGTTATCTCCGGGGGAGGGGGGGGCTTCTTTAAAGATTAAAAGCAGAAAATAGTCATTTTATTATCTATTTCAAATCGGAAAACAAATAAAAAAAATAAACAATGTACTTTATCAACGGCATATATTGAATATTACATAAGATAAAACATATTGGTCATTTTATTCAATTCAATTTTACCAGGGTGACCCCCTTGGAAAAAATGTCCTGGATGTTGTGCCTTTTTTTCCTTTTTTGTGAAAATTCATATAAATATCAATACAAATATAAAATTTAATCAAATATGTGTGGCAGTTGGCAGTAAGCAGCTGACAGTTGGCAGTAAGCAGTCAGCAGTTGGAGTAGAGAGAGTTGGCTGTCGTAGAGAGAGAGATGCTATAGACCCAATATAGTTATATCTTTTTATGCAAAAAGAACAATCTTTAAACTTTTGAAATAGAAGTAGGCATCACATGATTTACAACAGTATTTTTTTATTCTTAATGTCAAGGAAAAAGATAATGACCTTGACCTGACCTTGCCTCTTATATAAAACTGTCAAATTTATTTTCACTGATACTATGACTTCGTATTATTGTCTTCTTGATTCTGTGAAAATTTCATTAATTTTTAAATACAAGAAAGATGAGAAGAATCCTACCTTAAGTTATTTTTCGTTATTTTTCAAAACAAAACATGTCACTCGTCAGCTCTTTAGAAAAGATCAGGTAGAACCTCTTACTTCAAAATTATGATTATAATTAAGTTTTTATAATATATTTGAATTAATCAATGTAAATTGTTCAACATTTAATGAAAAACTGCTCAAAAATCCACAGAGAAGTAAGATTAATGAGGCAATATTTCTTGGGGTGGAATGATATTTGGCGTTGCCACACTGCACATTTATTAAATTTAATAGCTATGAACTTTAATCTCATATACTTTTACTCAGAGGATACTTTCCGTTATGGTATGCTAGGAATATTAAATGTAGGTATCGATTTATATTTTAAGAATTTTACACCTTCCCTCAGCAAAATTTGCAGAGAAATGAAGATTCTATTAAAGAAATCAAATAAAATGTACATGATTTACCATTTATATAAGTTTTGTCTTTTTTTTTTACCGTTTTTGATGAAAATCTAAGATAACTTTTGACCAATTTTTCAAAATTTACATCACTGACCCCAATTTTTATCTTTTATTATTTTAAATTTCTCAATGCTTGTGACTGATCAGCACTTCCTTTTTTATTACCTATTAAAAGTTTTAATACCCACAATATTATTGCTTTTTTAGTGCAGAAAGGTCTTACAATAATTTACACTAATTTGCAAGAATTATTGTATTATATATATACACATGTATTATTAAAACTATTGTACGTAAAATAAGATTAAATTTATTGCCATGGTTACATCTGATAAAATATGATAAAGGTTAAAGTAATTAACCAAAGAGTTAAAATCTAAGTGCAGAAAGGTCAACTTAATTGTACTGTAGATCAGCAAGATACACGCTGACCCCCTGTTTTCTCTGCGATTTTGAGTCTTACTATAGGAGTACTTATCCAAAATATACTTCTCAAAAAATCCTCGATATAAAAAATTTCACGAGTGACACACTTAATTGAATAGTTTGAACAATTAAAGATGAGGACAGTAAACAAAAAATCTGCAGCAGTCTTTATGAATTCACAATGAAATAATCAAAACACATTTTTTCGAAGCTCAATATTATAAGTTAAATAGAGTAATTATGATCTCATTATAAAAAAATCTTACGGTCTGTGTCTCCTGTAATCGAGACTATTGTATTTATAGATTCAAATACCAAAAAATATGAAATATGGAGGAAAACTACTTAAACGAAATGTATTCTTTTCTTAAATGGTTTTTTTCAAAGAAATGTCTGGATTTTTTTTAAGTATGAAGCAAGTTATTTATAAAGGATTTTTTTTAATTTCATTTAAATGTAAATTAAAGGAGAAGTTTTTTTTAGGTATTCGAGAATCAAAATAAACTGGTTTGGTTTTTACTGGTTTAGTTTTTAGTTACCTTTATTAAGATCATTGATTTTGACTAATTCAACTAATGACGTCACAGTGGTGTTCCTACTCATGTGTCATGTTTCAACTTAACATTAACTTTTGAATTAAAATAACCTTTTTAAGAAATCAGTTTTATTGACGTTTTTAAACGTCAATGGCGTAACTCGAAGCATAGTTAAAATAAGGAATACAAGAGCGAAAATATTAGAAATACTCCACTCCGATCACGCAGTAAAAATGGCTCATCATGAAATGTCATTTTTACGTGTTTGAAAAACAAAAGAATAAAGATATACATAACAAAATCTGTATAATCAGAATATCATATAAAATTTATTGTTAAGTGAATTTTCCAATTGTTTTAGTTTTGTTTTATTTGTTTTTTTTTAAAATGATGTATTATTTTTGGATTTGTTTTTGTTGTTTTATTTTTGACTGGGTTGGGTGAATTTATAAGGAATGATTAACGAAAATTGTGTATTTTTTAACTGAGTATTGGCTTCTATCAGATTGAATTTTTAAATATCTGAATCAAAGACGTTTACCTTGACAGAATCATATAAACAAACTGACATTTCTGAAATTTGTTTTAAATAATGCAACATGATGTGTTAACCAACAAAGACTTTGTGTTTTGTCATCAATAATCGAATTAAATGACATTTTCAACCAAGAAAAATTTACCATTTATTTTTTAGTAACGATTTATAAGTTTTTCTGTGGTTAAGCTAAAAAATCCTTCAGATTCTATATTGATTTAAAATATGTGTTTTTTAATCAGACCCGATTCATCACTAACATTGGTGACACACACAAGCAAAAATGATTTTTTAATTTTTTCTTTCTTTCTTATTATTACAGTGACAGGTTTCTAAATTTAAAAAAAAAAAGATCGAGAAACTTTCTTCCAAATTGACTTTTCGGATCCCTTGTTATAGAGATTATAAATAAAAATTGATAATACAAATTCAAAAAAATGAATATTAATCTTGCGCGTATAGTAATAAAGTATATGGAGAAAATGAACAGTATACCGGCTTTAAAGTCCAATTAACAATTCAAAATAGGGTCAGAGCAAACACAGACCTCAAAAACAGGTTCAGGTGCCATGGAGGAGTGAGCTTCTCCTGCTGACTAGTCACACTCTTCGTGTGCTCCTTGTCATGATCTGGAAATACCGGGAAATCCGTTGTCAATTCAGGGTGTAAATATTGGACTAACAATAAGTATGAAAAACGTGAAGACGACATTTAAAACGAGACTGCTGATATTCTTGTTTCATCAACTTGTTTGTCAATAATTTACCTCGTTTTAGATTGTACATATGTAGAGCATGCTTTTGTGTATCGAATCAAGAGAGAGATATAATTTCTGTGTGCATGGGGTTGAAGGTATATTGCTGCATAAGTAAGGGAAGTTGACGATTCAAAAGTTAAAGTCAGCAAGTTTATCATAAAGCTTGCTTGTAAGGATATTGATAACATTTTTTAGTAAAATATTCAAAAGTGAAATAAAAGTGTCAGATGTGTCTGATAAGGTGAAGATTGAAAAGTTAAAGTCATCAAATGTATCGTATGTATTAATTGTTAGATTACCATTTACGTCTTTTTCAAGTAAAATATCCAAATATGAAACAGGTGTGTCAGAACGGGGTCAATAGCAGGTATACAAAAACAAACTCATTTTACAATATCTACTGTCATCAATATATATAATGTGACATTGCTAGACTAGTGTCTTAAAAATTAGACTGTAAGAATGGTTTTCCAAGGTTGCACTCATTGGTTTTTGAGGAAATAACAAGATTTAACTCTATTTAAGCTCTAATGAAATAACAAGATTTAACTCTATTTAAGCTCTAAAGCTGAAAAAAAATCAAAAGGTAATCGGCTATCATCCCTTATCCTGGTCGGTACATACAAATAACTAGCTCTATTCCATTACCTCTGTTGCTTCCTTTAGGTCAGGTTTAACTGGGTACATTTGAGATGATATATTTCCTTCCAGTCAATTATAAGTGCTCTGTCGTCCTTTGATGTTCCGCTTAATTATGTCAACGAGTATAATATATGAGTTCTATCGAGCAAATACATAAGGGCATTACAAGATATAATTAAATCTTCGAAGTACTTGTTGCATATAGATTTCATGTACGCTTCTTTTTGATAATATGTATACTGTTTACATTTAGATTATTAATTTGATCATCAGCTTTTCCTGCAACGAAAAGTTGTCAGCTATTCTGAAAATAAATATTCAAAATTACTGCTGTGAAGTATATATCAGCTTAGAAAATGTATATTTATATAGTTAATATGTATTATTTGGTATTTTTACAAAGAAACTAAATTTTGAGAGTTTGACACATCTGTTTCATATTAGGATATTTTCCTTGAAAAAGACATTTATGGTAATCTAACAACCAATCTCTATGATAAACGTTATGACTTTAACTTTTCTATCGTCAGCTGCCCTTACTTATGAAACATATGGAGATAACGAACAGTATTCCAGATCAAAAGTCCATAAAACAAAACCAAATAGGAGCAGAGCAAACACGGACCTCCATAACATCAGTGGTGGGATCGGGTGCCAAGAAGGAGTCAGCATCCCCTGCTGACCGGTCACATCCGCCGTGTGCTCCTTGTCATGAGCGGGAAATAACGGATAAATTAGTCGTCAATTCAGTGTATAACTAATGTACTGACAATTAGAATGAAAAACGTCAGTCAGCATTTGACTCAACGATAAATTGTATTTACTGACAAGGTCATCGTATCGACCATAGGACTTACGAAATGATGACTTTAAACGAGACTGATGATATTCTTGTTTCATCAACTTGTTTGTCAATTATTTATCTCGTTTTAGAAAATGTACATATGTAAGGCATGCCTTCCTACCAATTTAAGCCTCTTTCTTTACTCCCCAACAAAATATTTTCAGCAGTGAACGAGAAATTTTAAGTGTAGTGTTGACAGTGTATTCAAAAGGTAGTGTACATCATATGGGGATACTTAAAAACTCAAAAGAACTTAAAATAAAATTTGAAATTACAAAATAAAAATGACATAAAACGTACGACTTTTCATTTTTAAATACAATCATTCTCAACAATAAATAAAAGTCCAAACTATTTTGCTTCATTGACAGCTCCTTTTTCAGTAAAAAAAAACTTCATATATTTACTACATTGTCATTGGTCATTTGCAAATTTATTTTGTTAAAAACAATTTGATTGACATACAGATACACTGATGTTAATATTAAAGGATGCTTGAGTTTTTGATTGACAATATCTTTGGAGTGTATGAATTTCCCTGGTTACCAATCGCGCCCAGTTATAGACAAACCTATTTTTCTCCTTATATAAAGCAGAAACTTCAAAAACTTCTACAACAGAAGACAAAAACACTTGATATGGCGTTCAACTCGACATTTCAATATATCGTCGAGTTTTATCAATAACAATAGTTACCTCATCCAATATGTCGTTTCAATATATACGAGTGAGCTTGAAATAAAAGAAAACACGAAGAAGCTTACAACTAAGACCAAAAACTTAAGTTGATTATAAAATTTTGCAAATTTAATTATTCTGCTTGAAATTCCTAGCATAACAATATCTTGTTTAAATTCTTTTTAAAAAGAATAAATTCCTTTTCAAATTAATATAAAATAAAAAGTTATCTTCATAACTAAATTTTGGTTTCAGTTGTAAGTTCTTTTATAAAACGGGCCCCTGATTTATATTTAGATATTTTTTTAAGAAAAAAAACTTTAATAGTAACCTAACAACAAAGCTTAATAATAACCTAATTATGACTTAAACTTTTCAATCGTCAATATCCCTCAATTACGTAGCAATATTCTCGTGGAATTCAATTGGTTTATGTCTCTCAACAATTGATTCATTGCGCAAGATTTATCTACATGTATTTCTAAAAATGAGACACGCAATGGACATACAGGTCTATAAAACAAGAATACCAAAAGGATCGTTTAAATTTGTCATTTTGTAAGTTTTATGATCTATACAATGGTCTTGTCAGTAAATTAAAACCTATCACTTAGGTCAAATCCCGCTGACGTATTTCATACTCCTTGTAAGGCCATTATTTACGCACTGAATTGTCTACGGATTTTACCAATGTTTTCCGATCATGACAAGGAGCACACCGTGGAGGATGGGATGCTCAATTCTCTATTGCACCGGCCTGATTCCACCTCCGATGTTTTGTAGTCCCGTGTTTGCTCTGCTCTGAATTTGTAATTTGAAATCAAATCCCCATGAACCAAAATATTTTTCTCAAACCACGAAAATGTGACCCCTAGATCGGAAATATGTGATTTTACGGTGTCTGATATTTGGCTATTTTGATATTTTGAATCCTTTGAAGGATATTGCATGTTCAGTTTTGCACTTACTGCCGTAGCAGAAGTGCTGGGTTCTATTTCAGAATTTTTTCTCTGTCCAACCAACCGTAGAATCTTATATACTGGATCTCTAGTCCTACTGTTTGACAAAACAAGTCGTTTACCTCTGTGTGGTGCTGCTCAATTTATTTATACTTTGATCGTTTCAAATACCGTATATAGTTCCTTTGAGCCTCTTGTTTCCAATATACATGAGATTCTTTATATAAACAATGCATAAATGCGTTTGTTTTATGGCCAAAAACGTTATTTTTGTGGGCGTTGCCATCTTTTTTATCACGAACAATAAGTAAAACAGCCGCGATAAGATGTCCTGTAGGTCAATGGTTCAGCATTGACAGGAATGATTCTTCTGATAATTACTAAAATTATTATAAATAATGCTGGAAAGTCTTATGAAGAAGTATGAACTTCACGAATTTCAACTATCCAGTTTGTGTCAAAAATGTTCAGATATCTCTATTTTACAATCAAGTGCTACATTTGACACTGTTTCTCCACACTTTTTCTCAGACAGCATTAATAAATACGCAGTTTGTTACGAAAACAGGCACGGGAATAGGGAAAACTATGTAAAACAGTATTTAATCAGATAAATCCTTCCGTGAGGTCAATGTCTGAGTCTAAATATGAAATTCTGCGTATTGAAATTGTAATATTTCTGTATGCATAAAAATGGAGAAACATGCACATACAAATGGACAAAGAGCTAAATTCATTTTATTTTTTAAAAAAATGACTCTGTCTATAAATTAATGCACTTAATAAGATCCAATGTCCTATTTCAATCATGAATATGGAGTACAGACTTTAAAAATATTTACATTTCCTATCTTAAAAATGTTTCCATTGAGAGTCTAGGAATCAAAAACAGGATTTCTGAAATAGTAATGTTCAGGAATGTTGCATATAGTAAATTTAATGTTCGTAAATGTTGCATATAGTTAATTACCTTCATTAAAGAATTAGAATATGACCCCACCCTTTAATCCAAAACAAAAATAAAACAAAATAAAGCATTTAGTCATCTTCAGAAATAGTTGTTTTTTTTATATCTAGGAACACCTTGGATCTGAATTTGGGCTGTACACATAATATGAAATAAAATTGTCATTGAAAAAAAAAAATCAGGAGTAAAATTAAGAAAAATAATCTATTTCATGAGGTCATGATCTAAAGACTAATGACAAAATAAAGTCTTTTTAAAAATAAACTTCAGACACCAAGTATCTAAATAAATTTTAATGTATTGTCAACTAAAACTAAGCAGTTTTAATTTTGTCAGAAATTCAAAGGACAGTAGAAGTGAAATTGAAAGAAATGACTTGGTTTTTAGTTGATTACATTGATTTAATTTAAGCCAAATGTTTTGGACGCGTGTTGTTTTACAGTTAGGTTTTTTTATTTAAATTGACATTAGGCTAACATGAAAGACTTTTAAAGATCACGTATTACGTGGAAAATTGGCGACTTTATCCAGATGTGAACTCCCCCTGAAAGCTTAAAACATCTCCTGCATCAAATACTGGTATGTTGACTGTCTATAGCTATTCCTAAAGCCATGATGGATAGGTATTAAAAACAAAAATGTTTTTTTTCGTTTGAATACCTAAACCAATTACACAATTGATAATCATTTCTAAGGTCCTGGCATCATTTGAATAAAAATTAATTATCTTACTAAATATATCAAGATATACGCATAATAATCTTGACGGACACCTATCAATTCGTGAAGATCATTCTGTTTACAAATTCGTAAATAATAATGCTTTGTTTTATCTCAATTACTGAAACATTTTACGATAATCATATTTTCAATGAAAATATTTAATACTAACTATACGATTTGAACAAATCGAACACTCTTCAAGCAGACAATGTGTCATATTATACTTTTTTAAAATCGTTCAAATTTTATAATTGTTCTAAAATAAAAAGATTTTTTTTAATGCTAGCCACTTTTGATGAATTTTGAATTAATATATTCATGCTCTTTAAGTTGCATGACTATAATGTACTTGGTAAAGATTTTTATTGCATTATTGACATGATGCAAAAAAACTATAAAAAGGGATATGGTTTGCATGCATGCCCATCAATCTAAAGGAAATGCTGTTATTGCATGACAAGTAGTTTATTTAAATATCAAATGCTTTCTCTTGAGAGATGTGTGAGCCGTTTATATTTTTAAGAAGTAAAACAGTTGAGCTATTTCATCTATTAATTTTTTTCATCATCATTGATAACAAAATGATCCCAGGAATTGAATTCGTAACGTAATATGAGTTAACGAGTACAATTTCATTATCTTGCTTACAGTGCTTTACTTTTCCATTTCAAAATAAAGTACATTGAACTGTAATGGTATTATAGGAGTGGGTAGAGTTCATCTAATATTTCAATTTTTATTCTAACACCGTTTTTTCTCTATTTTTGTTTATTTTTTTTATTTTTTTTTTTTTTTTTTTTTTTTTTTTTTTTTTTTTTTTTTTTTTTTTTTTTTTGTTGCTATTTTGTTTTTAATTAAATTGATCTCCATTAACACTAGGTGAACTGTAGAAAATGTTTCACTGAACCAAAACAAAAAAAACAAAAAAAAAACAACATCCAAAGACACGCTTTTGCAAATATTGTTGAAATAAAAATAAAGATTATAAACTAAAATTAATTTATTTTTTGAAAATATCGGGGTATCAGGTATTATAAGTATAAGACTTAACATAAAATAAACAAAAACACATTTTGCAATAAATAAACAAATTGAAAATGGATGCTTATAATAAAAGTATTAAATTAATAATCGAGATATGTTTTACTTAACATGATTTGTCGGGTAGTTCCTCCTCCAGGATATATATTACTTTTCTGGGAAACACTGTATACAATACAGTCATTAATTTTAAATGAAATTGTACTGTTCGCTAAATACCTGATACTATTTGTCTTTCTCAATAGGATTGCACTTTAATTGATATAATTAAACAGAATTATTTATTGGAGAATCCCATCTGTTAATTATTAGTCTTTTGAGGGACCATTCAGACTCTCAATGGAAAGAAAAGTACATAAACAAATTCAAAGCACTGACGCTAAATAGCAATAGTTTTATCTCCATTTTACAAAAATTCTGCGCAAATAATATCATCGTCACACTGCACGTATTTCAAGTAGATTGACTGAAATAAAACGTGTCTTCCCTTAAGATTAACGATCAGGAATAGGTTACAAGTGCCCGAGATTTTCTTAGAATTTTATTCAAACATAACATGCACATTTTGTAAGCACATTGCTCTCTCATCACCATGATCACTGATAATAATACGTCTATTAATGAAATAAGAAATCTAAAGAATGTGAGTTCATAATTGGTTGTTTTCTGATTTTAAGATACTCTTATCTCATGGGACCGTAAGTATCCCCCAACACACACAGATCCAACATAAATGGTGATTCCTAAATTAATGATTTTCAATGGAATTAAAATTAGATCGTTGATCCGCCCCAGTTTGATCGTGTGTAAAGATCAAACTGGAGCGGATCAAAGATTTAATTTTAATTCGATTGAATGATTTTGCAAGTTTTTGAATTTAGAATTGGGTTTCACATATTCAGTAAAGAGTTGATCTTTTAAAGAATGATTTGAATTCCAATGACTGCTATGATCCATTCATTCTCTGTATATTATGATTTATATAAGAAAAGTCTTGGAGTAAGTAAGTAGTCGGTGAATTATATTTTTTAAAGATAAAAATGATTTTAAAAGAAATTTTAAGAGGCAAGGGTACAAAATTCATCACATAATTACGTTTTGGCACCAAATGTTTGAGGGGATCTTTCACAATAGTAATTTTGCCTAGAAGAACCAAATAATTTTCTTTGCACAAAAGGTATTTTGTATTATAAATTCATATCGTTAGAACTTTTGTCTTAATACTCACATGAGAATGAATTATATATAGACCTAACAAACAGTATTCAAGCTCAAAAGTCGAATAAAACAATACAAATCAGGAGCAGAGCAAACAAGGACCTCTGGACATTTTGAAAACGAAATACAAATTTGACAACATTATGTAATATTTATTTTTAAAAAAAGAGTTGTGGAAAGAAACCAACTCAGGAACTTTAATCTTAAAACCTTTTTATGATAGAAAAATATTTGGTCGAGAGATTTTTTTGCACAAAAGGTATTTTGTATAATAAATTCATATCGTTAGAACTTTTCTCCTACAGGAATTATATATACACCCAAACAGTATTGTCATAATAAAAAATAACCAGGAGCAGAGTAAAAAGGACCTCTCAAAACATCAGAGAATTCAGTGTGTAGATGGTCTAAATTATGGTCTGAAAACCACTATGATATAAAAAAGGTCAGTCAGCATATGACTTAATGATGGATTATATTTGCTGACGTTTTAGTTTTTTTTAAAGCTAATATCCCTTCCTTATCGCCTCGAGCCTTTGGACTAGTGTTTAAAAATACTTTTATTTAAATATAAATTTAAAATGCTATTTAAAAAATATTCACATTTACAAACACTTAGTTTGTATTTCCCTTACTGACACTAATTCCACAGTTTAGTTTTTACATAAACTTAATCATTAACAAAGGCGGATAGGTTAATTAGAGAGAACCAATTTCGACATAGTTGACGCAAGCGACATCTATGTCATAATAAAACAACGCCTTCGATAGATCTGTTTTATTGGTAATTAAGCTCAGCAGTATATCCAGGACAGGGATTCATATTTACTTAAAGATATCAGAATTGATTATTCTAGGAGCTTTAATGCTCCGAAAACGGTCATAATAAACAACTTGACAAGCCTAAACCCTTGTATATAGACAATATCACGTATTTGACTGAGTCAGTATTGCTTCCTCTCATTAGAGAAAGATTTGTGTTGGATATAAATATATTTACTTCATTGGGGTTCATTTCGATCTCTTTACATTGATTATAACTCTCTTGGTTTATAGGTTCTGTTGTACGTCTTTCGGACTGAAAATTCAGTTGTATGCTGTGTTTTATTTAAAAATTCATATCGAAAGAGAGGAAATATTCAGTTCCATTTGATTGTCTCTCTGTCAGTCTTTATGTCACAAAAACTTTAAAATTTGAAATGAAAAAACGGAAATTTCATATGAATATTAATTTTGAGACCTTTTAAATGCTCTGTGATTTCTGGCAACCATGGCCTAAAGCTTGAGAATTCACCTGTTTTTGAAAACAAAAGTTTTAGGATAAGTTTGCATGGAATGAGAGAAAATATAGAGTTCATATTTGACATATTACCTATGACAGGGTATTTTCGAATTCACTACGACTTTTGATCCCGAAGAAAGTCTTGTCATTATTATCTTAAGGATTGATGCCATTTTAATCTTGGCTGCAATTCTACTTCACATTTTTTTTTATTTGAGACAAAAAACAGTCACACATATAAGAGAGAGAAAATTTGTCCGTCAGAATTTATATTTACACTGTACTCGTAAAGGGGGAGACAGCCTAGCAAACTTCTTAGCCACTACATTTGTATGAACATATCTTTCTTTGAAAAAAAGTAATAGAACGAAATAAAGCAACTTTATTAGGAAAGTACCTTTCCATATGCTAGCATTATGTCTATAGTGTTGAAAATAGTTTAAGTTCATAGTGTAGCAATGTGTATGTGATGGAACTATCAAATACACACAGTGAAGTATGTGTTGTCACTGCATAGACATCGGTTTGACATTAAACCTATATAAAATAAAAGATGTTTCTATCTCACTACTGTCTTACGTAAATAAATAGATAGTGTTTAACAAATTTTCAGCAAACGTTAATTTGTCCATTTGAAAAATTTGAATGGTCTGATTCAAAAAGTCAAGGAAAGTCCACCTTTGGACTCTTCGACACCAGAATCAATCTCAGAACTGTTGATATTGCAAATCTGGACTGTAAACTACATGTACAAATATTTTGGGAAGAGAATACTGCTTCAGCAAATCATTTCTTTCTTTAACTGCAATACACCAACAAACAATTTAACGAACTTATTATAAGCGATATTTTAACAACAAAAAGCGACAAAGGTCAAGTCTTTTATTACACTAAATTTTAAGTTGAAGTCAAAGCCTTGTATTTCTTACAAATAAACTTGCTTAGAAACTTTTTTTAAATCCAATAACATTATACAGTGCCCTAGATATCGATCATCTCAAACATAATCCTCCTACGTGTTCATGTTCACCTACACCCTACAACTATAGTCCTATCATCTCAAACATAATCCTCCTACGTGTTCATTTTCACCTACACCCTACAACTATAGTCCTGTTTTTATCACCGGTGACGTAAATTATAAACAAGGAGGACCTTAAATCACATTCAAAAGGACCAAATTGGTAATCTTTTCATAAAATGTATAACTTTTTCTCATCAGAATATTAAAATACGTAAGCACATTTGCGGACTCTGCTCTGGAGTCGTCAGGATCTGATCCTTATGTCGCGGGTTCCAGTGCGGGACGTGGAGACTGGTCTTTTGGTTGAGACCATATAAATCGAGGTCCCATGTCGCAGTAGGTGGGTATTGGCGCAAAAAAGATGGTTCAGTACATGACTACATGTATATTGCTCAACCTGAGAGCCGAGTATAGAGGTATAAAATAGGTATCATCCATCGGCAAGGATGTAGAATTGAAAAATTATTGAGAGGAACGGTAATTAAGAAACAATGATTTTCAATGCTCTTATTGTATAAAATTTGCGGAGCTAATGTCCATTGTGATTGTTGGAAACCTAGTTTGATTTCATGAAAGTTCTTTATGGGTGTAGAGGATCAGATTTGAACTTGAAGAGGACGTGTTTAAATTCCAGAGCAATCGTGTCTTATTACTTCATAGTATGTGAAGATTAATCTTTGCGATTACACAGCTTGCAGTATTCGTGCATGTCATCGTCCTTTGTGGAACAGAGGTGGGAAAAGTTCTTTGTAAATAACTTTTACGTCTAAGCCATAATCTTTCTAAATTAGAAAAGATTTATTTTCAAAAACAAATTCCATGAAAAAGAAATCTAATAATATACATGTATGCGAAATACATTACTCCAGAGATTATGATATACATTGTTAATGTGAAATAAAAACACGTTTCTAAAGTTATGAAATCGTCTAAAAATATTAAATGTACGTTCTTACATAATAAATTTTACATAGTTTTAAGGAGGAACAGGACCTTTAGCTGAAAAAAATCCTGTCAATGAATTTTTTTCGTATTTTTTATATTACTAATTTAATATGTACTTGACATTTTAAAATGGTCCTTTCATGGGATTTCTTGACTTATTCAAAAGATATCGCCCCACAAATACCGCCCTGCTTAAAGTTTGTATGGAGTTTAGATACTTCATGTTTACGGGCCCATAATGGAGTCCATAATGCGAATTTTTACGCACAAACGATGAATATGATAGATAACACTATATACTCAAATATTTCAGAATATTCATAGTGTTTAAATTACCTGAAAGCAATTGTTTTAATTTTATATAGTATTTGGGTGGGATAATTTCTGCATTTTTCAAGGCAGCTTCAACGACAAAAACTTTTTTTGGAAAAAATTCTGTCAATAAATATTTCTAAATTTACGATTGAATGTCAGTCCTTCATCGTAATTATTTACTGCATAAATATCACAGGGTGAAGCTTACCTCAATATCGCACAGGGCATCGTTGAATTAGACGTAAGCATGATATAAACGCTTCACGTTTGTATTTTCCGAGTGCGGGAAATCAATTGTGGCGTCACACGAAAATATAATCATTCAAAATTATCTAAAATAGAGAGAATCTCTGCTACTATACACGAAAAATGTTAATTTTAAAAAATGTGCTTCAGAAATTTATCACGATACATTGACTGTGACCTGTTTATTATGAAATAAAACTGATCATAACGGGTGTGTGTACTTGATCTCGCTGCACTGAGAATTCAAACACTACGTCTATAACGTCACTGACGTCAGACTGCAGGGTAAAGAGAAACAAATGTATGGATTGGGCAACTTCACAATATCTAAATGATTGCAAGATCTTTAAACATTTTAATAATAATAATTTCTAAAATTAAATGTTTAAAAAACAATTTTAGAATTTAGAATAAAATTACACAAGAACTGCTGATTTTAACAACGTTTAACATGTATACCATCACCGATTATGACGTGATATGTCTTTTTAGTCATGTGATATGTGTCCTGTCTCCCCTGCCAGGCAATGGAGGGTATCGAGAAATTGTAATTTATTTTATACACCACTTACAAGATATGTAGAGAATAGAGAATAATGCATGCCCTTTTCGATAAGACATCCTGTATTAGCACGAGACACCAATATCAGCATGAGGGCCGAAGGCCCGAGGGCTGAAATTGGTCGAGGGTTGATACAGGATGTGATGTGGAAAAGGGTAATCTATATTATTTCATTATGTTTATTACATACTTAGTAATAAAATACAGTACACATTAAGTTAAGAAGAAAATAAGTAAATAATTACATGTACGCACGTACATCTTCATATACATGATCTATTGTCTCATGCGGTTTGGGTTTGTTTCTACTTCTATTTCAAATGTGCCCTATCCATAATTTGAAAATATTTTTTTTTTGTCATTTGAATTATCCTTACATTCAAAAAGTTTAAATTAAGAGAATATGTACACCCAAAATATGTGTATGATGACAATTACTGGGTTTTTTTTTAGGTTTAATTTACTAGGGATGTGATCTTGATCCGTATCAACCCCTATCAGCCCTGTATAGGGCTGAATCGGCTATTGTGGCGTCAAGCATATCGCATATGCAAAAATCCTGTATTTCTTACTAAGTATGTAATAAATGGAGATAACGAACAGTATTCAATACCAAAAGCCCATAAAACAATACAAAATAGGAGCAGAGTAAAAACGGACCTCCACAACATCAGAGATAGGATCAGGTGCCATGAAGGAGTAAGCATCCCCTGCTGGCGGTCACACCCGCTGTGTGCTCCTTGTCATGATCGGGAAATAAAGGGAAAAGCCGTCGTCAATTCAGTGTTCAAATGATGGACTAACAATTAGGACGAAAAACGTCAGTCAGCATTTGACTCAATGAAAAATGTATTTGCTGACAAGGTCATTGTATCGACCACAGAACTTACGAAATGATGATTTTAGACGAGCCTGCTGATATTCTTGTTTCATCAACTTGTTTGTCAATAAATTACCTCGTTTAAGTAAATTGTTCATATATAGAGCATGCTTTTGCTTATCGAATGAACTGAGATATATAAAATCCATGTGCATGCGATGAAGGTAATTGCTGCATAAGTAAGGGAAGTTGACGATTGTAAAGTTAAAGTTATCACATTTATCATAGAGCTTGGTTGTTAGATTACCATTAATGTCTTTTTTCAAGTAAAATACTAGTATCCAAATATAAAAAAAAGATGTGTCAGACTCTGTGGTATCTTCTATCTCAAACTCACCAGGATATAACGTATCGGCAAAAGAATGGGATTAACCATTTTTAACGTTAATAGACAATTACGTCGTCGATTTATCTAAATAGGGGTGTGCAATATTACTGATATATCGGTATATTGCAATATTAAACTCAACGATTATGTATCGCAATATATTCTTTCAATACCGGTGTTGACGATATGCAAACCGGAAGTATTACACAAACGCAAAATACATGGTGTATCTGCAGCTGTAAAATAAGGTTGTTGGTTTTTTTGTTGTTAGTAGAGATTGTTCTATCTGACGTATCCGTATCCGTATACGTATCCGTATCCGTATCGAGGTACGAGAGGCATCTCGATCCCGATGCTTAAAATATCTGGTTACATTTCCATCGTTTCATGTTTGGTTTTTTACCTCATTCATCAAGAAATGATATGTAGTGTGATATTTTTAATAAAAAAATATCAGTTGCTGTACACGCCTTATGCATCCTGTTTATGGGGGAGGGGGGTTTAAATTTATAAATAAAATTTGAAAGACAAGTATGTTTTTTTTAATTTAAATGTGTAAAAAATATTTCGAAAATGTTTCTAGATTCACCTCTTCCTCTCGCTCGCTCTTTCTCTCGCTCTCTCTCTCTCTCTCTCTTTCTCAATATTAGGGTATTCATTGTTCATTCTCGAATTAACATTTACAAGAACACAACATATCTCCAATAATATAAAATTATATATACAGTTAAACCTCTTAAGGTCAAGATCTAGTACATGGAAAGTGCCTACAGATTTATGAAAGTTAAGAAATTAATTCCTTTAATGATGCCTTATAACATTAGATTGGTCAAAATAGGTGTTTCGGGGCCAAATTTGAAGAAAAACAAGATGAAAAACCATATTTCAAACTGTCATTTTCAATGAAAAATCAAGAAAACTAGTCATGAAAATGGGAGTTTTGTCCTTATCATACAAAGAAAAGGTATCCAGATAACCTACAGTTTTTCAGAAAACGGTAATTTGTATGTTCTTAGTCTCTACTTTAAAATAATGATGAATTTAAAATAGGTTTCGGGACTACTTTTCATGTGATTTTAAATTGAATTCCATGAAAATATTTCATTTTATTCATAATTCTATGAGAGGTTAAAAGTACGGGAAAAAGAAAGTTGAAAATGATTATAACGTCAAAATGGATTTAGCCTGAAAAGTTATTTACTAGATCTTGACCTTAATCTCAAACTTGTAAATACCTGTAGTTGTACATTAACTGGGAAAGATTTAACCATACATTGTAGGGCAAAACAAATGTGTATGAGTGATTCACTGAAAATGTCCATCCTCTTTTCCTTTTTTATCATCTTCTATGCCATTCATTATCAGGTATTTGATGGGCATAGTCCCCCCCCCCCCCCCCAAAATAAAAAAAAAATTTGGATAGCTGGTTATTCTGGGGCGGTTTGAATATATTCCCTAAATTTTAGGTCGATAGCCGTATCATGGACGGCGGAAGCAAATAGAAAGTTGAGGGGCGGTAATTGAAAAAGGGGGGGGGGCTAAACCAACAAAAAAGGTAAACCAAAATTTTAAATGCCTATATCATGTCTGAACATGATCGAGTTTATAGTGAACAAAGCAAGCTCTGAAAAACTGTGATATTTTATCATTGTAATTTTACTTTAATGCGTGATTTTTTTCTCGTCTACATTGAAGCAGTTCCTTCTCTTCAATTCTATAATTTGTACACACTAATAATGATCTCGGCCAAATCATACGTATATATATAAAAGAAAGTAGGATAAAACAGAAAAGAAAATTAGCACGATCGACAAGTAGGCGCAGCAAAATAAGATGTATTATTTTGAAAATTTTGAGCCATAAGTATTTTATGCTTTGCATAAAAAGAGAGTTGAAGAATACCGTATTATGAAATAGTTTTTATATCAAACCACAAATGATGTTAATTAATGAAAGTCAAAAGACGTTTAACTTATCAAATTTTGTGTGTGCACATGGTGAGGTATGCACGTAGTGAGGGACAGACGTCGGAACTGGGGGAGGGGGGGCAGCCCCCCCAAGTTTTTTGGCAAAGATAGACATAATATATGCATTTAACATTGATGGTAGGATAAGCCCCCTCCCCTCTTTCAACAGGCACGTTGTATTGCAGTCAAAGAAGAGTAAGTGGTAGTACTAGTGTTAAAAAAAATTTGCAATGAAGAAAGTTCGAAACCCCCCCCCCCCACACACACACACATACATACACATATTATTTAAGTACTTTTTTGTTTGTCAAGGTTTTTCAGGGCTGATTTTTTTCTCTTTCAAATAGCCCCCTACCTACTTTTAATTTGCTTCTGACGCCAATGTGAGAGGAGGGGAAAAGGAGGGAGTTACACGGGCTCTTCAAAGCATATACTGAATACTTATAACGGTCCTGAAGCTAATTATAAAATCAGTTTGAACAGTCTCTTTAAAAACGGCTACAACGTTTTATCGATCGCGTTGATGATAACGTAATTTGCATTTCAGTGTGTGTGTGTGGGGGGGGGGGGGGGGGGGTAATTGGTAAGCCTATATATGGCATATGAAAAATACAGACAAAATCAATAAAAGATATAAAGCGAGAGGAAAAGGAGAAAGGGAGATTTCCTTTAAATATTTTGAAGCAAAATGAAATTAATTTTAAAACAATATAATTAAAACAAAATATTTTATACTTGACTTCATTTTCTTTCTTTTTTTTTAATAAATATTTTTTACGAAATGATAGAGATGTACAGCAGTTTATTATTTTTAATACAAAAATTGCTAATTGCTATTTTCTAATGCATGAACTGTGGCTTATTTAACCACAAACAGAGATGGAAAATGTATTAAATGGTTTAGACATCGGGATCGAGATGCCTTTCATATCTCGATACGGATACGGATACGTATACGGATACGGATGCGTCAGATAGAACAATCTCTAGTAATTTACATTGCTACAGTGTGTAAAAGTTAAGAATCGAATGACATAAATTACCAGGATAATGTTGTAAATTTAATTCAACAAAAGTTTTATTTTTTCCGGAATACTTACTCAAAACAATTTATAGTTTCGTACTTTTCTTTCTCAAAATGGCGGACGAAAAAATGATATGAACGATCTTTTGGTCTGTGATGCTGAAAATATTTTGATTCCTACGTCGGAGAACGCATACCACGTTTAAAAAATAAAAGAAAAGTTTAGATATGACGAAATGTGACAGTTTCTAAAATTTTACGTAGTTATTTTTAAGAAAGGAAGAATCTGACGATTGTGTTTTTTACTCGACACTAATAACTATTAAGGCAACGAATTCAGCATGGAACTGTATAAATAGTAAACAGCAAACATTATCTGACGTGAAATGATGAGATATGGTATCTTAATTTAAGTTTAATGAATAATATACACGATTTTCCTGTTCACCTCACACTGTATGTGAAATTGACAGCAATATTAATGCAATGTATCGCAATATAATTCTTCTGGCGATATCCACCCCTATATCTAAATGTTGAGTTGAAGGCCACAGCTAGTGTTTTCTTCTTTTCACGTATAAAGTAATCATTTTGGACAAATTTTGCTTCATATGAATACAGAAATACTGAAATAGATCTGCTTACAATCACCATCAAAGAGACAGTATTGTAACGTGCAACGCGGCCGAGCTTGGGTGTGTGGTGATATGTCTTGTATCACCGAGGCGTTACACTAGGTTCGTTAACCTGTTAACTCAGGTTTTTGTTGACCAAATAAAATTACAATCAAATATATACAATGAAATAATACAATGGATCAACGGGTTTCTTCTTGATTGGATAACCACTAGCTGTGGTCAACGGGTGTCTCCCGTAAGTAGATTTCTTCTTGTCCTGCCACTACGATAGGACTGCCTCTTGGCACTTCCCCCACCTTTATCTGTGGTATGCCACCTCTCCCTATAACCAACCAACTGCCTTATTCAGGTCTTATGTTATGGTTATTGTAAAGTCTCAGCTATGTGCCCTCCGCAACTGTATGCCTTATTCAGGTCTTACTACAATGTATAAGACGACACACAGCTGAAATCTGTAGCAAACACCGTCTCCAGAGAGGTATCAAAACACTGTAATACAGCGTGTATTACTTCAGGGCAGTCCCCGTAATTTGGCAATTTCATACTACTTGTATGATCACACAATTAATATTTTTTAGTGTTTAAGAAATGAAAAGAAAACGTAGGTCTAACGTTTGTACAGAACTAACCAACAACCATTTCCGTTTCACTACCCTCCCCTCAAGATTATATGCGTCCCGCATATGATTAACTATTTACAATATTTACATCTATATACAAATCTCTGTTATGCCTGACTACTTGTGACTCTCTAATACAAGACGTAGTCTTCCATCCACTGTGGTTTTCTCCTACGTCTTACAGGGATGTCTCCTTCAGAATCATAAGTAGACTCTTTGTCTACATCTGCTTCATCACCTAGAGGTTCGGGGTCGTCCTCTGGTGCTGTTCTCTCATCATCAGGCGTTTCACCTTGCAACGTTTGAGGGTACCTACGACGCATTCTGTCGACATGAATGACTTGTGATTTTCCACCACGTCCACAGTCAACCTTGTAGGTAAGATCCGTCATCTTCGACAACACCTTGTAAGGACCCCGCCAATAACTGGTAAATTTTGTCGAGCGACCTGTCTTCCTAATTGGAAAGAACACATAGACTTGGCAACCTGGCTCAAATTTCTGCCATGACAATTTTTGGTCGTGATACTTCTTTTGTCTAACCATGGCTGTTTTAATGTTCTCTCTGACATGTTTGTGTGCACTTTCCATTGTTTCTTTTAATTCCCAGGCCCACTTGTCTTTAGAAATGTGCTGTACTGATCTGGGCATTTCAAACATGATGTCAAGCGGTGTTGACACTTCTCTTCCCAGCATCAGGTAATTGGGAGTGTAGCCAGTTGTTTCATGAACGGAGGCCCTGTAAGCCATCATTACAAATGGTAGGTGTTTGTCCCAATCTGAATGATGATCGTTCACGTAAGCGCTTAACATGGTCACTAGCGTCTTGTTAAAACGCTCTACCATTCCATCACTTTGTGGATGGTAGGGGCTGGTCCGTGTTTTCTTGATTTGGAGAATCTGGCACATTTCCTCAAACAGCACACTCTCATACTGTCGACCTTGGTCAGAGTGAATTACTGATGGCACGCTAAACCGGGCAATTACTTCTTCAACAATAAGTTTTGAAACTGTCTTGGCTTCCATGTTCGGCATAGGGAAGGACTCGGTCCATTTCGTGAAATAGTCCGATACCACCAATATATATTTATTGCATCCTCTGTCATTGGTAGTTCTCCCAGGATGTCCGTGGCAATCCTGTCCATGGGTAAACCACTCTCGACCAATTCCATGGGTGCTCTTCTCTTCATTTGAGGGCCCTTCCTTTTACAACATTTCTCACAACCTGCTATGTACATTCTGGTGTCAGCTTGCAAACCAGGCCAATAGAACTTTTGCCTTATTCGAGCTAGTGTCTTGCTCACACCAAGATGTGCAGCTGTCCTCACATCATGACAGTACTCGAATATTGTCCGTCGTTGGCTACTTGGTACAATAGCCTGCAAGCGTATGGTCTTTCCATCTTCCTCTTCAAATCTTCTGAATAGAATGTCATTTTCTATGCAGAGATTGTTCCATTGTGACCACAAAGATCTTAGTACATAACCTTGGCCACTTATCACACTGTACTCAGGTCTTGTCTTCTCCTTGACCCATCGTTTGACAAGAGAGATGTCTTTGTCTTTGTCTTGCATGTCTTTCATAGACAGCAATGGATCGTCCCCATCATCCTTTGATCCACTGGCTTGGGATATGGCTCTCACTTCTTCCGGCTTGTCACCTTCCAAACCTTTCTCCCAGTTTGGATCAAAACCACACTGGCGACATGGCACACGGCTCAATGCATCTGCATTGCTGTGTTGTGTACCTGGTCGGTGTTGAATCTCGAAATCGTATGTACTGTGAATTTCCAACCACCGTGCCAACTGTCCTTCTGGATTCTTGAATTTGAAAAGCCACCTTAAAGAGCTATGGTCTGTGCGGACTATGAACTTTTTACCATAGAGGTAATGCCTGAAGTGTTTAACAAAGTGGACAACCGCGAGCAATTCCTTTCGTGTAATGCAATATCTGCGCTCACACTTTGTCAAAGTCCGACTTGCATAAGCAACAACCCTCTCTTGATCATCAATCTTTTGAGATAAGACTGCCCCTATAGACACATTGCTGGCATCAGTGTCTAAAATGAAGGGATGAGAGAAATCTGGATGCCTTAAGATTGGAGTGTTGGTCAGCTTATTTCTTAGGGTGTCAAATGCCTCTTGACATTCTTGAGACCAAGCAAAGGCGCGACCTTTCTCTGTCAGTGTGTGTAGGCATTTTGCAATGCTTGAGAAATCTTTGATGAATCTCCTGTAATAGCTGCATAGCCCAAGAAATGAGCGTACCTCAGTGGCATTTGTAGGTACTGGCCACTGTTTTACTGCAGCTGTTTTGTCTGGGTCAGTCGCTACACCTTCCTCTGACACAACATGACCAAGGTAAGTCACCTTTTTGGCAAACAAGCAGCATTTCTTTGCTTTGAGTTTAAGGCCTGCATTTTGCAGTCTGTCAAATACCTTTCTAAGGTTTGCCAACATTTCCTCAAAGGTCTTTCCTGTCACTATTACGTCGTCCAGGTAAACAAGACAGATATCCCAGTGAAGGCCTGCCAAAACACTTTCCATTAGACGCTCAAATGTTGCAGGAGCACAACATAAGCCGAATGGCATGACCTTAAACTGGAAAAGTCCACGACGTGTGGCAAAGGCTGTCTTTTGTTTGTCGTCTGGCTCCATCTCTACCTGCCAATATCCTGAGCAGAGATCTAGAGTAGAGAACCACGAGCTACCACTCAACTGATCCAGTGACTCGTCTATTCTGGGAAGGGGGTATGCGTCCTTGATTGTACAGCTATTTAATTTGCGGTAATCAATGCAAAAGCGGAATGTACCGTCCTTCTTTTTGGCTAATACAATAGGCGCTGACCATGGGCTGTTTGATGGCTCGATCACACCTCTTTCAAGCATATCATTCAGCTGTTTGTCAACCTCCTCTGTAAGATGAGCGGGTACCCTCCTTGGTGGTATTTTGATAGGATGGTTGTCCCCAGTATCAATCCTGTGTTTGACAATTCCTGTGCGTCCCAAATCTTTATCAGATTTTGCAAAAAGATTGGTATACTCAAACAAAAATTTATGAGCTTCTCTTTTCTGCTTTCGCGTCAAGTGGCTTGAAGTCTTCTTCAGCATATCAACCAAATCAGGTCTCAACTTCTTAGGTTTGCTTGACGTATTCTCTTCTTGCGACTCAATCACTCTGACTTCACTTAGTTGTCCAATAACCGTACCTGGGTAAATGACTTTGGATTCCTCGCCAACATTGAGCAAACGGACTGGTACCGTTTCTTGTGGTAAGACCAATGTTCTGGCTGTTATGTAGCCTTCTCTTGGCATATCAGACACAAATGGTTCTACCAAACACGTATTCCTTGGAACATGTTTGCAGTCCTTCAAGACTTGTCCTTGTGTGATGATCTCACTTCTTGGAGGAATGCTGACTATCTTTGTTGCGGTTATCCTGTTGCAGCCTATGTAACCCTCAACAAACATTGGTATTATCTTATCTTTAATGTGAAGTACCCTTTGACTCATGTCCACCGTGCATGCATTTGACAGTAGAAAGTCAAGCCCCAGTATTCCATCTGCCTGAATCTCCGCAATGACTGCAGTCGTATGTGTTACCATACCCTCAATATTAAGTGTTATGTCCGCCTTACCCTTGACAGACAGCTCACTTCCATTGGCAGCTAGGATACTCTGGTTAACCGTCTGCAGCTTTGGCCTGATGTTCTCTGCAATTTTCTCGTACATTGCTGAAGACAACAATGTCAGTGTTGCCTCTGTGTCAATCAGGAATTTAGCTTGGACACCTTGCACAGAGATGTCTATGTACATGCCTGCTTCATCTAGGGAAGATCCTACACCAATTGATCCACTAGGACAGGCTGACGTCTGTTTACTTCGTACTGGTATGCCTAATCCCTTTTTCTCTGTTGAATCCTTGTGTTCACTTTCCCTGGGTCGTTTCTTCAGCTTGGGACAATTGCGTTTTATGTGACCTTCCTTGTTACATTCATAACAACGCAACGGTTTGCCTCTCGCCTGTTTGTCATAGGTTTTACTTACTGACCGATTCAGCTTCAGCTTTTGAATCTCGTTGGTTAACGTATTCATGTTAGCCTCCATTGACTTCATCCATGTTTCAAGACTCTTCTGGCTAACCTCAGCAGATGAGTGCTCTGGTGCCGATACTCGTAAATGGCCTTTTCCTTCTAGGTTTCTGCTCTCTGCACGATTATAAGCCTCGAGTTCAACGGCTAACCGGATGGCTTCATTCAGATTTTTAGGGCGAGATTGTTTTATGCGAATCCTCATCTCTGAATCTACCAAGGCATCAATAAACGCATCTTTGGCCAGAGTTTCTCGCACATCACCAGGTGCTGATGCATAGGCCAAATTGGCTAGTCGTCTAATGGCCTGACCTAACTCTGGTATGGACTCAGATGCTCTTTGCCTTCGTTCCTTAAGCTGAACACGATACAGATCTGTTTGGTTAGGAGGGAAGAACCTCTCCTCAAGGGATCTGACCAGTGTCTTATAACGCTAACCAGTATCGCTTGGTAAGTCACCTAACACTGGCTGTGCTTGGCCACGCAGTGATACAGCTAGGTAAAGACCTTTCTTTTCTTCTGTCCAGCCGTTTACAACAGCGCAGGCCTCAAAATGTGACTTGTAGTCAAGCCAGGAACTGGTTCCGTCATACGTGGCTGGCTTGATTATATGGCCTGTCTTCGCATTGTCTGTCCCTATTGATTGCCTCCGTGGTTTTGGCGTGTCAAGCAGATGGCCTGTCACAACGTCGTCAACCCCAGCATTTGGTGTGTAGCTTGGTTTGCCTTCGTCTGGATATCTAACTTTAGGCCGTGCGCCGTACTTGTCAAATGACACATCTCCTGACTTACCGGCCGGTTGATTGTCAGCTCTGTGTGTTGCATATCCAGACTCTTGGCTTGCCGCATTTGTCTGACCATCGTTGCTGGTTGGCGTTCTCATCCTTTCTATAGTTTCTGACACTTTCTTAGACGAGTCCATGGTCAACAAAATCCCGACGCTTTCCAACAAATAATGTAACGTGCAACGCGGCCGAGCTTGGGTGTGTGGTGATATGTCTTGTATCACCGAGGCGTTACACTAGGTTCGTTAACCTGTTAACTCAGATTTTTGTTGACCAAATAAAATTACAATCAAATATATACAATGAAACAATACAATGGATCAACGGGTTTCTTCTTGATTGGATAACCACTAGCTGTGGTCAACGGGTGTCTCCCGTAAGTAGATTTCTTGTCCTGCCACTACGATAGGACTGCCTCTTGGCACTTCCCCCACCTTTATCTGTGGTATGCCACCTCTCCCTTTAACCAACCAACTGCCTTATTCAGGTCTTATGTTATGGTTATTGTAAAGTCTCAGCTATGTGCCCTCCGCAACTGTATGCCTTATTCAGGTCTTACTACAATGTATAAGACGACACACAGCTGAAATCTGTAGCAAACACCGTCTCCAGAGATGTATCAAAACACTGTAATACAGCGTGTATTACTTCAGGGCAGTCCCCGTAATTTGGCAATTTCATACTACTTGTATGATCACACAATTAATATTTTTTAGTGTTTAAGAAATGAAAAGAAAACGTAGGTCTAACGTTTGTACGAAACTAACCAACAACCATTTCCGTTTCAGAATTAAACGAACATAAATATTTTCTGTACTCTTCAAATATTCTAATTTAAATATTATTTGATATTTCGTGCATAATAAAGATATACATTTGAGTATACAATACTAAAAAATCAGAGGACAGAAAAATATACAAACCATATAACCCTGTGAACAGTGCATAAAAACAGATCCCCTGAAATTCTAGGGGTGGGATCAGTTGCCTAGGATTGTAACCATCCCTTGATGATTGGGCTCAACAAACTTTAGTCATGCGTATTGGTTAGATAGGGAGAACATTCTTTGGTCAAATAGACTGAACATGCTGTGGTCATATTCAGTGCAAAGAAATGCCTAGAACGATTGGTATGAAACAAGTCAGGCAAAATTCGACCCAATACTAAAAAATTTTATTTTCTTTAAAATGTCATCAAAACAACCTTTAAATTTACGTCATGCTAGCTTAAAGCAGACCATATAATATGTCTCTGCTTAAAATGAGGCTGTTGAAATCCCTGTAACTTCAACTTATCTGTGAGTAGCTTACGTCAGTTTTACAAATTTGACTGTATTCGGAGCATGCGTAATGGGAGACGTGAAAACCAAAAGGACGTGATTGTGGAGTGGAATATTGCTACATCAAACTAGAGGTACTGTGAGCAATGAGCTCACTAAATGATACCCCCCGCCTCCCATATGAATATAATGGCAGTGTCCATGTTTTGCTCTGGAAAATCCAAAATATCTGTCAGATCAAAAAGTAAAATAGGAGGTGCACAATGGCAATATGTAATGAAGATTCTGTGAAAGTTTCATTAAATTTCCTTCAGTGGTCTGAGAGGAGTTGCGGATAAGAGATGGGTACCCCAAAGCGTAACAGACGGACGGACGTACAGACGGACGGACAGACGGACGGACGGACGGACGGAAATACCGATTACTATATACCCTCCCACTTTTCAAGCGGGGGGTATAAAGATGTGGACAATGGAAAATCATGTTGAATGCATCTCTTTTTTAATTCAGTTTAGTTTTTATATGCCATTTGAGGTGTAATTCTTTCAAGTTTCACTGGAATATATCGAGTCGACATATGAATGGATATATTAGAATATCTCTTTGAAAGCAAGTGTTTTCTTCTTCTTTTGTAGAAGACTTTGAATAAATTTTGCTGCACAGTAATTTAAAAACACATTAGTGCAAAATTTATTATGGAAAAGAAACGTTTTAACTGATATTATTTTTCAAAAATGTTTACGTGATTCAATTTCAATGAGACGTTAATTTTTAAGACACCTGTGGGTAACAAAGGTGATGTTTATTGTCTGGCTCATATTTCATTATTGATGTACGTATTAAATATTTTCCTCAGTTTGAGTTTCTGTATAATGACCTGGTGTTTTTATCAAGATTTTATTGCCCGAAATTAATATGTTTATCTTTCAATGCTAATACTGCGTCAAAAATCATAAGATTTTCTGTATAACGTGCGATGTTCCCTGCTAAAACCCCGATAGTTAAAACAAATGTGTAGACTGTTCTTTTTTTAGAATAAACCTTGGTATTTTATGCATCCCTAATACTTTTTGTCTTTAATATTTTGTTGAAATTACATATTTACGTAAAGTATGGCTTAATTCGGGTAAACAAACTTTTCAAATAGGTAAATGAGTAGTCGAGTAGTCAACCTTTTACGTCACTTTATCTTTGATGTGATGAAAAATACTTGATCAACGTAAAAGGAATAAATTTAGATTTAAAAAATGAACAAACTTCAAATAATTTTAATGCTAAAACTCAAAACATGACGTTTTATTGTAAAATGTCAGTAAAGGTTATAATAAAGAAGGGTAAAAGATTTGCGGAAATATAGAGGTAAGAACATTGAATTGATACAAATTTGTAGTGGTGCAAATCTGATCATGACCTCTTAAACATCAAAGGTGGGATCAGGTGCCATGGAGAAATAATCACCCGCTGTTGACCGGTCACTTCACCGTGAGCCAAGAGTATTTAAAAATAAGTTTGTAAAAAATATATAATTGGCATGAAATACGTCAGCCTAAATACGACCATATGGAAAGGTTATTATATTTCTCAGATGAACTAAAATGTATGCCAGAAAGTTTGTCTTGCAGTATGACGTCGGTAATAATATTGACGTTAGACCTAGACACAGCACAACATTAAAGGAATAGGGGATTAGTATGTAAAGTTTTAATGAAAATATTCATGTATTAAAGAATTTCATAGCAGTTGTAATTTAGATCAAGCTTCCTAAATACTGTAAATGTCTCATATTTGGCGTGTAAGATATTTGGCGGAAATTGAGTTTTTAACAAGTTAGCGAAGAATTGATTTAGCGCATTCGTTAATATAATTATTTATGAGTATATGTGCAAGTCATTTAACGTGCACTAATTGAATTAGCGTTAGTTTCAGTCCGCCAAAGGCACTAAAAAGAATACACAGTCAAATGTAATACGTTTACAGTAATTGACTATATCCCCTCTCCCACCCCCTAGCTGCAATAATGTAGCCCTCTCCGATTTTTTTAACCTGATTTTTTCTGGAGAGGGCTACAATTCCACAGCATCTCAGTAATGGTGCCAATATTTTTTTTTAAATAGGGGCGACTGCAGGCAAATAAATTGTTTTTACATTCAACTTACTTCTAATAAGACGAAATTTTTATTCACGGTCAACAGCATAGCCCATTAAATGCGAAAAAACTTGTAAAATAACTCTGCGTGTTTACAGGTCGCTCTACTCAGCAGCCATGACAGTTCATGCGTGACGTATTGAGACTTCTGCTTGAAATTTAGAACAACTTAATGAAGCAAATGTCGGTGTTTATAAATGATTGTACTGAATTGTATCACAAAAACATCGATAAAAACCATTTCGAATATTATTTTTACGCAAACAGCTATATTTATGCTTAAGATAAGGGATTTCCTAAAAGATCCGCTCCTATAGAACCTAAATTCTCATTGGCTGTCCCAAAATACTAACTATCAAGGTCAGTAAACATGGCGGATAAATTCAAGTTGTATTGTTGATATACACGAAAAATAACCGATATATGGATCGTTCTGTATATTTTTGGATTGATTTATGTCTTGGATAACTACACTTTTGGATTGCAGGTAAGAAATGTTAATGAAATAGCCATTTACTGACAATTTAAGCCGAAATCCGTGCGGGAGCGAATCACTCCCGCAGCTGCACCATTCCGGAGATCCTACGGAGTTGTAGCCCTCTTCCAAAAAAAGGAGGAGAGAGCTACATTATTGCAGCTACCTCAACCCCCACCCCAACATTACGCAGGAAATGTATAGCTGATAATGAAGGTAATAGCTTATTTCATTGATTTTTTTAGTATCACCTTTAAAATTTGAAAAATAGTAAACTTTAAACAGACCTTGACTTTGTCAGAAATGAAATAAATGTATCAGATGTATGTTAGAATTAAGTTAAAGCGATTAAGGAACAATATGAAAACTATCTATCTTTCTGTATTCAATAATCCAGAAGTGAAAAAAAAAAGTAGATACATTACAAGATCAGTACGTACTGGTCCCCGCTGACAAAGCAGGTGACAACATTGTCTTTGTCTTTCTTAGTAGGAAATTCTTCAAAATCATATTTTCAATATTCCAAACAACCAAAATGAATTTGAATTACCATATCTATATTGGATTCCCAAACTTCATAAAAATCCCTACAAACAAAGATACATTGCGGGTTTTAGTAAATGTTTTACCAAATCTCTTTCTTTACTCCTCACTAAAATATTAACAGTAGTGGAGGAGAAACTTCAGGAAAACTGTACTGTGCAACAATATATTCGAAAAGGGATGTAAGAAGGATATGAAGATAACGAACAGTATTCAATCTCAAAGTCCATAAAACAATACAAAATAGTTAAAAGCAGAGCAAATACGGACCCACGAAACATCAGAGGTGGGATCAGGTGCCATGGAGGAGTGAGCATCCTCTGCCGACCGGTCACGCCCGCCGTGTGCTCCTTATCATGATCAGGAAATAACGGAAAAAATCCGTCGTCAATTCAGTGTATAAATAATGGACTAACAATTGCTATGAAAAACGTCAATCAGCATTTGACTCAATGAGAAATTGTATTTGCTGACAAGGTTGTATCCACCATAGAACTTACGAAATGATGGCTTTAAACGAGACTGCTGATATTCTTGTTTCGTCAACTTGCTTGTCAGTAATTGACCTCGTTTCAGAAATTGTTCATACGTAGAGCATGCTCTTGCGTATCGAATCAGCTGAGTTATATATACTCCGTATATACAGGTGATGAAGGTATATTGCTGCATAAGTAAGGGAAGTTGAGGGAAAGTCATCACGTTTATCATATAGTTTGGTTGTTAGATTACCATTTATGTCTTTTTCAAGTAAAATATCCAAATATGAAACAGAAGTGCCAGACTCTGTGGTATCTTTTATTTCAAGCTCACCAGGATATATCGTATCGACGTAGGAATGGAAATTACCTTTGTTAATTGACAATACGTCGTCGATATATCTAAATGTCGAGTTGAAGGCCACAGCAAGTGTTTTCTTCTTTTCACGCATAAGATTTTGCATAAATTCTGCTTCATATGAATATAAAAATAAGTCTGCTAATAACGGAGCGAATCTTTGTGTAAATCAGATTTGGATACTTACAAATTCAAAGGAAATTTTGGAAAATTTGAAGTCAAAAATTTTTACCAACATCAACAGCATTTAAACTTACCACTTTTCAATTTTATATACAACCATTCCTCACGATAAATTTAACTCCAGGCTATATGATATCATTGGCAGATGCTTTTTCAATAAAAACGGAACTGGTAAATATATCCTCACATTGTCATCAATAACTGGTCATTTGCAAAATTATTTTGCTAAAAAAACATTCTGATTGTACACACAAGTACTCTGAAGTTGATATTAAGAAGATGCTTGACTTTCCGATTGACAAAAATTTTATATATGTGGTTTGGAGACCAGATTTTCCAGCAGTCACATTTGTTTTATGTTTAAATATTTTACTTGAAAAGGGCGTTAATGGTAATCTAACAACCAAGCTTTATGACAAACAAGGTGACTTTAACTTTTGAATTGTCAACTTCCCTTACTTGAGCAGCAGTGTGCCTTCGTCGCCTGCGTGTGTGGTTTGTATCTCTCGGTTGGTTCGGTGTGCGAGGGCATGTTCTACGTGCGGACGGTTTTTAAGGCGGGAAGGTTGTTGACGGACGGGTTGCTGAAGCAAGAATGTCGGCAGTCTCGTTTTGGGTAGTCATTTCGTAAGTTCTGTGGTCGGTGCAGTGGCCTTGTCGCAGGTTGATTTAGTTTATCGTTGGATCGAGTGCTGACAGGCGTTTTTCATACATATTGTTAGGCCATTATTTATACCTGAATTGTCGACGGATTTTCCGTTGTTTCCCAAATGTGACAATGAGCGCGCGGCGGATGTGACCGGTCAGCAGGGGATGCTCACTCCTCCATATCACCTGATCCCTAATGTTTTGGAGATCTGTGTTTGTTCTGCTCCTATTTTGTATTGTTTAATGGACTTTTGAGCTTGAATACTGTTCGTTATCTCCATATACTTCACTTAAACATATTATTCTTGCTGGATATTTGTGTGCTAAACTTTTAATAAATTAATTGGTCTTTTGTTGTTTTGGTTTTTTTTTTACCAGATGAGAATACTGCTTTAATGTTTTCGATTTATTTTTTGACAGGATTCGAAACATTTTTTTAGTCATTTGAATGAAATATATGCAGCATTTGACTCAATGATAAATTGTATTTGCTGACAAGGTTATTGTATCAACCATAGATCTTACAAAATGATGATTTTAAACGAGACTGCTGATATTCTTGTTTCATCAACTTGTTTGCAAATAAATAACCTCGTTTTAGAAATTGTACATACGTAGAGTATGCTCTTCCGTATCAAATCAACTGAGAGATATAAACTCCGTATGCAGGTGATGAAGGTATATTGCTGCATGAGTAAGGGAAGTTGACGATTGGAAAATCATTTATCATAGAGCTTGGTTGTTGGATTACCATTTATGTCTTTTTCAAGTAAAATATCCAAAAATAAAACAGATGTGTCAGACTGAAGTATCTTTTATTTCAAGGTATATATATCGTATCGACATGAGAATGGAAATAACCATTTTAAATAATTGACAATATGTCGTCTATATATGTAAATGTCGAGTTGATGACCACAACAAGTGTTTTCTTCTTTTCACGTACACAATTTTGGACAAAATCTGCTTCATATGAAAACAAATGGTTTGCTAAGAACGGGGTGCAAAATTTTGCAAAATTAGGTTTGCTAATAACGGGGTGCAATTGGTACCAATAGATTGTTGGAAGATCTGGTCTCCAAAAACCACATACATGTAGATATTGTCAATCAGAAACTCAAGCATCTTTTTGTTGTCAACTTCAGAGTACTTGTTTGTACAATCAGAATGTTTTTAACAAAATAATTTTGCAAATGACCAATGACAAGGTAAGTACATTTTCGAGTTCCATTTTTATTAAAAAAGCAGCTGTCGATGATATCAAAAAATCTTAACTTTAATTTATCGCGGGGAAGGGTTGTATAAAGTTGAAAAGTCGTATTGACTGTTATGAATATTTGTATACATATCCTTCATTTTACAAACTATTACTGGTGCCACTATGATATAATAAGGGTAAAAAAACCTAGACAAAATTAAAGATACGTTCATATAGAAGTTATTTGAAAGTTGTTTTAAAATACGAACATTATTACATGACTATTTACAAGTTTATAAATTCTAATCAACAATCTTTGGACAATTTAATTTACTATTTCTCAAGACCTTAAACAGAGAAAGAAAAATCGTCAGCTTTCTTTATTTTTGCAGTTATATCCCTCTAGCACTTGCATCTCGTGTTTACCTTCCCAACTTATTCGATATTTAAAGCCGCTTAGTCCGATTCTAATCGCGAAAAAAATATATTCGTTTTTCTTCTTGAAAAATAATGGTCAATAAATTGTTTCAACTTTTGTCAAATTATATCTCCAAAGTCTTTTTCTTTTAAAAGATATCAAAATTCAAAAGTTAAAAAAAATAACTTAAACTGTTTGTCAATAAAGGTTTTTGATCTATGTTTTCCATGTAAAGATTGTTGTAGTAAACTAAATCAATCTTATAATTTAATTTTATATATTATCTATGTAATGACGTACTTTTATTGTGTAAGATAATATGTGCCTGTTTCGGATTAAGCGGCTTTAAGGGCATGCTTCAAATAAAATTAGTTTTAAAATCGAAGCAGGCTTTTGACAGATAATTTGATGTTACAGGGATTTCAACAAAATTGTTTTAAGTCAGCATCCTTTGCTGGTAATAATAATCGTCCTTGTTAGTAAAAATAACCAATATTTGTGTAGCATTTTAGCCGACTTGGTACATATCAATGTTATGTCCCTTTTTAATGCTAAATTTGACTACGGAATATTTCCTGATCTACCTGATTAATATAAAGGGATCAAAGCGGTTGTGACCCCTCGACAGGGGATGTTCACTCCTCCTTAGCACCCGATCCCACGGGGTCCGTGTTAATCAACCTTTCACAGATTTGTATTTGGATTTTTGGGATCACTGTTTGTTATTCTCACCTTTTTCATTATTCCAGAAAAATTATCGGTCATGGTAGGGTATAAAAAGATCAAATTCTAATTTTAAGTGTCAAATGCAGAGTGATAACTTCAGACGTCATCAACACTCACTAATTAAAATGTCTAAAACTCCAGTTTATTTCTAATTTTTCCTCATAGAAACCATCCCACCCTTTTCCATGAAAGGCTGTGCAATACTAAATAGGAAAACGCACGATATAGGTCTTTATTTTACGTGACTGACGGCTAGACTACCTGTGATCAATTTAGAGTCATCATGCGTTTAGATGTGTCATGATCGTCACTAATAGTCACACGCTTACCTACAATTAATTAATCTTAGTGATCGCTAGGTCAATTGTTTACCCGAAAAATCCATTGCGCTAATGTTATTGGTAGCGAAAACTGTTTCTTCTAAAGAAACCCAAACCTGTCTGAGATGGAAACCTAATATATACAAGTAGATCTAGACAACAATCTTATTGTCTACATTTTAAAATTAAGTTTATGAGATTATTTCATACATTTAACTAACGTGAGTAACCTTCCGGAATTCGGTAATGTTTGTCCAAAAGAAGATGAGACATTTTGACGGTAATTCATTGGTGGTATTCTCTTTAGAGGAGTGGATATCTATGGCACGCCAAATTCACAAATATGAGATAAACCTACAGTGAAAACTGTCTAATCCGACACCAGAATAATCCGACACACTGTGGATTCCGACGTTAAATTTCTTTCCCATTTTAGTATTTTCCTTGTTTTCAACACAATGCAATCCGACACTCTGTCTATTCCGACACAACATTCGTCTCCCAGTGCATGTCGGATTAGACTGGTTTTACTGTATTTTCACAATTGATAAACTAGGTTTATCGACTGTAAACTATAGTTTACAAACCGTAAACTATAGTTAACGATTCGTTAAGTATAGTTAACGATTCGTTAAGTATAGTTTTCATCTGTAAAACTATATTTAACGGTCGTTAACTATAGTTTACGAATGCTAATCTAAGTTTATCTGTCTGAATAAAGCATTAACAATAGATTTTGTTGATAAACATAGATTCACGTTTGTAAACTATAGTTTACGATCGTAAACTATAGTTAAGAGTTGTTAATCATAGTTTCACAAATCGTGAAACTATATTTATCAGATCGTTAACTATAGTTAACAGTTTGTAAACTATAGTTTACAAATCGTGAAACTATATTTATCAGATAATCTATGTTTTGCGATCGCAAATGATTGTTTTCGATGTTAAGTATAGTTTACGGTTGTGAAACATAGATTATCGCGTTAACTATCGTTTACAGATGTAAAATATAGATTAACGTTGTTAACTATAGTTTACAGTCCGTAAACTATAGTTTACAACCGATAAACCTAGTTTATCGACTGTGAAACTATGATTATCTCATTTTTATGAATTTAGCGTGCCATAGATATCTATTTCTCTAAAGAGAATCCAGTCGGTGGTAGCTTTCAATTAAAAGAAATCAGACGACCGGAGAATCTGATATGCTCTTCTGGTAAATTACAGAAGAAACTCCTTATAAAGCAGCAACATGTTTCCAAGTTCATTATGAGGACTGGGCACTTATTCTAGAGTTTGAAAGGAATACACTTATTCAATGTATAAAACGTGTGAAAATAGCTAGAGCTATTATGACCCACTCATGGTACCAATAAATCTAATTAATCTAAGCTTACATCAAGTTTGATAATAAGCCTGCCTCAGTAATAACGTGTCCAACTGGATGTCTTCTAGAGTGAGGCAGATGGACACCTTTTAAGATCTTTTAATCTCTTAGATGTTGAACTTCTGGCATTAAACAACTGAGGGAAACACTTGCCATGGCCTTAAAATCTACTTGAAGTTACATTGACATTTTATCAATTATAATAATAGTTACATTTATTTTTTCGTGTCTACAGGGGATGCTTACTCCTTCATGGCACCTGACCCCACCTCTGATATCTTAGAGGTCTATGTTCACTCTTATCCCAACTGAACTGCTGGGTAAAATCTGTTATCTTTCTTTTTCATTGTCACACAGAAAACTTCATTCATTTGATATATTTATACTTTTTGTTTATATATTTTGATTATTAGTCAAATGAATGAAACACCTTAGATTTTCCCTACATTTTGCTCTTTGAACTCAATACAAAATAAATGGAGCTTAGCCCCCCTCTCTCTCTCTCTAAGGCAAAATTTGATGTTTTAATAAATAAGTAATTATTATACAAATATGGACTCAATGTAGGTCAATATGCATTTATAATGACCCAGGATCTCTCTCTCTCTCTCTCTCTCTCAATATTTGTCATCCTGGGTCATTATAAAATTTGCATTGAGTCCATATTTATTATATTATATAAATAATAATTTCCCAAATTTATTAATGCAATGTATATCATCCTATTATTTTCAGAGATAGTTTTAACCATAAATAAGTTGAATGTAAATGTTTCAGAATTTATTGAATATTACTCAGAGGAAATTGTTTCGGCATAAATTTCCCATATCATAATAATGACGCAAGATATCTATCTCCGAATAACACAGAGCACCCCCTCCCCCAGATTGAGAATCGCTCTCATTTATACTTGCAGACGAAATGCACTGACAAAATATAAATACCTATGTCTTCTAAGAATAGATACAATCTTACATGGCATGCTTGTATATATTTTCTTTAGTCTCCGTAATCGCGTAAACAACGTCAAAACTCTGCTCGCTGAGTGAAAAGGTCGAACTCAACCATGAAATGGTATGTGCTAATTATTCCTGAAAAATATTCACAAATATCCTAGTAATTGGTTTGTATTATCAGTCTCAGAGTTCTTCACTATATGTTTTAAATTTTCCTCACCTTCAACTTGCGAACTTCCATGTTTGTCTAAAGCGAAAGTGAAAACGAGGCAGCTCGTGCGAGTCATTATTCGCTTTCAGCGGTCGTTATTAAAAAATAAGTACTTCGTATTGACCAATCAGATTACCGGATTTCACAAAGTTATATAATATAATAATATAATACATCATAAAAATATAATAATATAGATATTTGGAATAGCTTTTTCGTAGTAATGTGTCTTTTCAGGGTTGATCTGCTTCTTTCCTATTTCACCTTGTCAAAAATGTTGTTCAATCAACAGTACATTCTTTAACATATTTCAATTGTATGAATTTATTAATAAATATTAAATATGTCACAACTTCAGTTACACCTGAGAGACAGCACAGCAGAAAGTCTCACACACTGTATAATTAAATAAAGAAGATTTGTTACTATTATGCAAGAAAAAAATACTATCATAGAAAAACCAATAGAAAAATTGCATTTCACTCCAATTCAAAATATATATACTCTGTAAATGTATTAAATAAGTATTCAAAATGAAGCCATAAATAGTCATTAAAAGTGTTGGAATCAGTGGTTTTCCGCTCTCTAAAATCCAGCTCCATAAGAGAGAAATCAGTTTCCATAATACTCTAATCTATACATTGACCCCACAAAGTCAGAGTATGACTGAGTGGTCTGAAGTAAACATGGTATTATAGGCAGTTTTTGTAGCTGTTGGTGAGTAGCTGTTACTGAGTCTAGGATTCTTGGAATGATGCCCTGACTGATCTCTGGTGGACAGGCCCAGGGGGTCTACAGTTATCCACCATACACTGACCCTCTGGAAATTTCAGTTTTCTCAGAGCATCCATCTGTAAATAGTCAGAAAGTATTAGCACATAACCCAAAGAAAGACAACTCTTAACAGAGCAAAAATAGCCTAGCAGCAAAATATAAAACTTTTTTGTGAATCCTGGTAAAGAATACTGAGTAGAAAATATGTTCTTATTAAAGCAAGGTTGAAGTCAATATATCAATAGGCTATAAACATATTTTCAATATATACCTGGTATATGTAACCATTTTAGCCCTGCCCTAGTGCATATTACCTGAACCCTTGGAGATAAATTTCACAAATTTAGTACAGGGTTTATTCCTCATTATAAATATACAGAGGGATGGGAATTGTGATATTTAAAACATAATTATGTTTTCCTTCATCTACAGAGCTGCCAACCCTTACGATTTTGGCGTAAGGCGTACGAAATCAGCGTGTAAAATACGCCTTACGATTTCTCTCTATATTCCTCCGATTTCAGTTTTTCTCGTTCAAAGTATATAATACCGGTATTTTCATAGCTGACAGTCTTTAGTTTCTACTATTATAATATATTCATAATTCTTACAACGCTTGCTTGTATCATTGTTTCGGTTTTAGAAGGCCGTTCACATTAATGTCAATGTTTTAAAGTAAACAAAATGGAATCATGCCTCAGATTACATGTCCATTTACAAAACATCTTCAGCGGCAGGGGGCCTAGGTGGTCCCTAGACCCCGCCTTACTATTTATCATTTCAGAATGTTGGCAGCTCTGCATCTATTTGTTGGTTTAAACTTGCTCAGTCATTTCAAAATTAGCAGTTAACATCAAGTCAACTAAAATCAAACAATTAAGAATAAGCATTTTTTGGAATTCACCATTTATTTTCTATTCATTTAATCATTAATATTTTATAAACTAACCTATCATTATGATACATAATATTTGTATACTATTTAGGAACCAAAGAAAATATTGTACGGATATTTGTAATTAAATAATAACCTGTTCTTGGGAGATTTCGACGTGATTCCTAAATATGATCCAGGTGACAGTCTCCAGGAGAGGGGGCGTGGTCAGGGAGCCGTGGTACGTCCAGTACTGAGAAACATCATCTGTGGGGAAATGTATCAACAATCTTAGTGATCACAGTATTGTGGTTGTCAGAAAAGGCACATATTTATCTTCATTTGCATTGATTTTTATCATATAAATGTTTATAGAACTGAGTTTGTACATACTTTTTAGCATCTTTAGTGGCTCGAAAGGTTGAGTGAGTTTCACTGACGTATATGCTTTCTCTAATTTGGGACAAACATCTGTTAGTTTTTTAAATTCTTTGTGCTCAGCACCAACCTAAAATAAATAGCAATATAACAAATTCTCATCAGATATAAGTTATTGAAATTTTGTTTTATTTCTTTTCTACTTTTACTTTTAACTAACAAGCCAGCTGCAGGTGTTAATTTTAATGCACCTGGCTGACTAGATAGATATAAATATTAAATGTGAAATGCAAGGTGTTGTTTCCCTACAAGAAAGAGAATATTTTAAGTCTCTGTTTATTGTTTTAAATTCTACTCACATTGACCATGTATGTAACAACAGCCAGACCATCAGGCTGATAGGCTGCTTCCAGGAAATTCCCGTACTTCAGGTTCCAGTGAACAAAATGCCACTATTGATAAACAATCAATTATACTCTGGACATGTTGGAGTTAGTTATCAAGCTAGTAAAAGTACACTAAACATCTGTAGGAATTGCTTCCCTTTAAACCTATTTTTCTACCTTTCTAGAATAAGAATCTGAATGTGACAATTACCAGACATGGAGAGATTTCATTTCAGTCTTATTTTTTTATTCTTATGAAATCTGTTTTAATGATCAACTGACCATTGTTTCATTCTTACCTCGGCTGCAAAAAGCTTGCCATCTATTGTATGTTCTGATCCCTTGTCATTAGTTGAGCCCCAGTGAAGATGAAATTGCTCCAAATGAAATGTATCTCGCAATGGACCTCCTGTCAACTCTGTCAACAGCAATCTCATTTAATGTCTTCATTATATTTTCAAAAAAAGTTTTTTTTTTTTTTTTACCAGTAAATACAGGATACATGCTGACCATCAGCTAAGAAAATCTTACTCCTACTATAACACAAATAATAATTGAATAATATCACAGAATGTACATTTTACATGTTAACTAAAAAGCTCATTTCTTTAAGTCCTAAAAACAACAATAAAATATTTGTATGTACTGCACCTGAAGATTGGTTGATGTTAATCTTGAGTGATCTCCCTGTATTGTCTACTGTTGCTCCTTGACAAATGCCATACTTAAATTTTAGAGGGGAGTTAGCCAAGCTGGGATCAAACTGAACTTTGCTGGTATCTATGTCAATGGGAGATTGCTGGTACCCTGCCCCCTCTGGGAAGTGCTGCTGCCAGGTGTCTGGACCTATATTATATTTTATTATATGATTGAATAATTTCCATCTCTCTGAATGATTGGCTGAGATCCAACTATGTTAGAAAAATACTACGTTGTATTGACCTGCACGTGACGTTCCAGGTGAATACAAGGATTTATTTCCTCTACATTGATCTCAAAATAGATCGGGAAATTCCAAATTTATACAAATTGTTTAAATGCAAACAAGTACTGGTAATGAGCTTTGTCATTTTATCAGTGAATCATATAATATACAATTATTGCTGTTTTTTGGTCAATACAATGATTTAGCCAACTTCGAAGTACAATATTCACCTCGCCCTTCGGGCTCGGTGAATATTGTACTCCTCAGATGGCTAAATCATTGTATTGACCTTAAAAAACGGCAATAATTGTATAATATATACCGGTATCAGGAAAGATGTAACTATTCCTATGATATTTCTAGTGCAGTATGGAAAGGAGGAAAAGAAAGAAATGATTATAAACACACCGTAAATGTATTACATTCACCTGCGTATTCTATTTAGCACTTTTGGCGGAGAGAAACTTCTGCTAATTCAAGTACAATGCAAATGTCTCGCCCTTCGGGTCGGTGAATACTGTACTCCTCAGATGGCTAAATCATTGTATTGACCTCAAAAAACGGCAATAATTGTATAATATATACCGGTATGAGGAAAGATGTAACTATTCCTATGATATTTCTAGTGCAGTATGGAAAGGAGGAAAAGAAAGAAATGATTATAAACACACCGTAAATGTATTACATTCACCTGCGTATTCTATTTCGACTTTTGGCGGAGAGAAACTTCTGCTAATTCAAGTACAATGCAAATGTCTTGCACACACATACATAAATAATTACATTAAGAGACGAGCTGAATAAAATCTAGGCTAACTAGTTCAAACATCAATTTCCGCCAAACATTGTACATGTATACACTTAACAATACATATACAGTATATTGAAAATTTACAATACATGAATATATAATTATGAAAAAGATATGGTTGGACTTTACTGAAATGAACCTGGGAATCCAGCATCATAAGTCATTAGGTGCTCTAATTACTGAGTTATGCAGGTCAATATTTTCAAATAAAACTGCAGGTTTTATATATTAGTCTTTGACCATAATGCTACAGATCTCATAATGCAAAAAAGATGCAATTTCAAACCCCATTTCAAGACATTAGGCCCACTTTATATTCAACCTGTATATCCACCTCCCAACTCTTTTTAGTCATCTCTAAAGACAGACAAGGTTAGCTTTTATAAAAAAGCTGAGGGTCAGCCACTGGAACACAGAGAGTTTCTCTCTTGTTTTGTAATGGTTTATGATTTGATCTATACATCATGTTGTGTTCCTTAAATGTAATAAATGCCATTGTAAGAAAGTTAATTATTTTTTAATGCTGTACATAATAAATAATAAACAGGGACGTAGTAACCGGGGGGGCCAGGGGGGGTAAGTAAGTAGGTAAGTAAAAAAATTTTCTCTGGTTGGCCCCCCCACTTTCAAAAACGATGCTACGTGCCTGATAAAGCATAGAATAAATTTTAGTTAATCTGCATCGTGATCATTACAATGATCTCCAATAATTACATAAATTCTCTTCGGCTCAGACATCAGAGAAAGTTCATCTGTCATGTTGTAAATTTTGAATTTACCGGGTGGCAGTATATTTTGTATTTACTGCCACCCGGTAAATTCAAAATTTACAACATGACACATCTCATACCGGTAAATGAACAATTAAAAGCCACCATGGCAAATAAGATCACGTTAAATTCTATAAAAATGATATAGATTATGATGAATAAAAGGAAGGTAGACTTTGTGTTAGATTGTTTTTAAATATTATCAAATAACAGTTTTCAGTTGTGCATTTCGAGGCAATGCATGATGTGGAAAGGGGGGGGGGGGGGCATACTGCATGTTTATTTGACTCAATTTCTAAGTTTGAGCATCCATTTTAGTGTTATTAGGAAAGAAAAGAATTGCTTCCCAAAAAGTAATGAACGCCACAGAAAACAATTCAAAATATGTTTATACATGCAGTATGTAAATACGTATACATAAAATGTCTTTGATGATGTACGTCTACCATCATAGCAAAACTATATATTAAAATACTGGAATCCATCCTCCCCCCTCTCCTTTCATTGGGGGGGGGGTGTTGACCCTGTCTATAAATCAGCACAGTTCTCTCAGCTATCGCATATCCACTGTGGTCAGTTTCTCAAATGTGGGCGCGGTTCACGTGCACAAGCGGACTTGCACGTCCATCACCATATTGTCTTACGGTGGTCTTCTGATGTTTTCATAACTTCTAGGCCTATCATTAGAGTGAAAAAAAAAATAATCGTTATTTTTTTCACTATTTTGGGACCTTTGTGGCAAGTGGATTGTTGTGTGAATTCCGACCCGTACATGTCTTATGCAAGGTATTGAATATTGATCGAGGGAGTCTTGCATCAGGCATCCAGAGGAATATTCACAATTTGAATCTTCGGCTTACAATGGCGATTGAGGGAATGAATGTACTTATCTTCTGTTAGAAGCAATGAAATATTTTCATAGTATGATTTAAAAACTGACAAATATCCCATCTAGAAGTACAGTCGTCATAAATTTTCTTCGAGAACGACGAAGAACAATGCAGTCTATAAATAGATCGAGATCGTGAGTGTGCGTGAAGAAGCACGCCCTCTGGTTGGAGAATTTGTGCAAATCTTTTTTCCCAGAATTCCGATCAACGCAAGCGCACTTGCAGTTTCATCCTAACGTAACTAGTCAGCCCTGGGGCTGACTAATAAAGCTTGCTTGAATCTGACTAAAATATCAAAACAAGCAAGTTTATTGGTCTGTAAAGATGACTTTAAAGGGTTGGGAAATACTTCAAATATACACGTTGGTTAAAGTAAAGGTAAATGACTGACCAATATGCTACAGCTCTGCAGCTAATTCAAACACAAACAATGGAACTACAATATTAATTTAAGTTTTGCTGTAAGATAAAAACATTAAATAGCTGTGAGTCAATTTCTGCTCAAATAATTTAAAACATACCATCTTTTTGACCATAGCCCCAGTTTGTCAGCTTATCATAGTTCCAAGGTGGCCTTTGGTTTTTATTATCATGTAAGCAGTGAGAAAATACTATTAGGCAGTGATCTGCAAAAGAACACAAAGAAAAAGTGTTTCAAAAATCATTTATAAACAACTTTCTTAATTTGGCACTGTATATATATTTATCTAAATAATTACTTTTCAAATACACGGCTACAAACAGGCTAACAATAACATTATCATTACTTGTTTCTAATATACTCCTCTTCAACTTGTTAAAATGACACTGATGTTGCGATGGAAATTTTGTAACTGCTCTCGAAAGGTAAGTCAAGACCTTCCTCATGATGACGTTCACAGGATCAAATTAAAGCTATTGATTGAATGAGAAATATGACTATCATCTAAAATCAGTCTGTTACCCTAAAAGCTATTAGATTATATATACCGATTCCTCGTGTTTACTATCCCTCCTAGAGGCAACTTTCGGGCCGACCTGTATCACATATACTATACGTATTTCTATTAAAAGAAGAGCGTTTCAAAGGGAACTCACTCTTATAAGGAGTAAGCAAAAAATGTCCCACACCCTTCTAATGTTTTTTTTAAATTTTTAATTCTTAATCAAAATTTGCAATGTGGTTTTGAGCAGGAATTTTTAGGTAATGTGATAAGAGATTGAAAATACAGAAAATTGAAGAAATAGTTCTTTAAAAAAATACGTAAGGAGGTGGGAAACCATATCGGGGTCCGGACCCCCCCTCTCCCCGGTATTTGCAGAGTTGTTAAATAAATGTATATACTATACCAAGCAAAAGAGACCTTGGACCCTTAGAAAACGCATTTCAGGGGTTGGAAATTCTGTATGATTGGGTTAGAACCCGCCCCACCCCCACCACCACCACCCTGAAAAAAATCCTGGATCCGCGCCTGTATGTGGCATTTTGTTAAGGATATCCGATCCTCAGCCAGGAAGGATAACTCCTAAAATCAATATTTAATTTGAAATGCATCAAAATGAAGCTTGAAAATGAAAATTTTTTTAAAGTTGACATTTGTACCCTATATAAGGAAAAAATAGTACAGTTTTAGAGAAATAAGATTTTCTTGAATCCAGCCTTAGATACCAATGCTTATTAGCATGATATCAAATAAGAAGTGATTTGTGGTGTCTTACAATGATAGCAAAAGCCTTTTTCACTATGTATTATAGAATACCTGACGGAAATAGAAGACAAAAAAAACCAAATAAGTATAAAAATCATGACAATTTCTCTGAATGCCTGGATAGTGGATACCTATCGTTTTTAACCTGAAATATATTTTTTGATCAATATGCAATAAGAAAATGTATTGCTGATATTTCAATTCGCTTTTTCTGCAGAAATATTGGAAATTTGACAATTTTTCCTATATCATTATTGGTTTTTGTCCTGTAGATGTACAATAAGGTTTCGAAATTTTCATTTTCACCCTAGGGGTCGAAAAGTGACATTTTTTTTTAAATATAAAAAGACCCTGATTCCAAGAACACTTCTTACAAAATACAAAGTAGCCTAATCATCTCTTGAGAAATAGCTGATGGTGTCCTGTTGATGGTTTCGGAATTTTCATTTTCATCTTTGGAGACAAACGTGTGCAACGGGGACATTTAACGGTCTCTGTTGGGGATTGAACCCTGGGCCCTAGGCATGCCAGTACTGTGCCCTACCGATTGAGCTAAATGGTTAACCTACAAGCCCAAGTTAGTATAGGAATCTGTTTATTTAGCACTATACCGCATCGTCCCCTTCCAGAGAATGAGATGTCCTCATCTCTTTTGGAGTGCCGACGCCAGTGGGGCGAAGTTCTGGGATCACTCGCCATAGAATACCCAGGTCCCAACGTGGGCGCTCAATGTTACAGAGACATGTAACTGCCTCTGCTGGGCCAGGCTTGCCAGTCCAGTGCTCTACCGATTGAGCCCAAGCTAGTAGGATACCGTGTATCTGACACTAGTACTTTGGGGCAAAAATAGACATTTTTTCCCTTTCCTATCCACTTTTTGTAATAATGGCAAATTCATTCATGGAAATTAAAAAAAGAAAAAAGATAAACCCTTACCTAAGTAAATTTACTTTTGAATCGATAGCCAGAAATTAGCTGCGTATTAGCTCGCAGATACACAAAATGTACTTCCGGGGATTTTTTTTTTCATTTTTCGTTTCATCTTATAAACGAAAAATGAAAAAAAAAATTCCGGAAGTACATTTTGTGTATCTGCGAGCGCTCTCTCTCTCTCTCCCTGATTGGTTTCAATCTGATATTTTAGACTATCATTTTAAGTGACGTTTTGAAAAAAAAACATATCTATGTTTATGTTATGAAATTTTTAATATGTCTTCTTTTTTGTTTGACTGTTTTATTTATATCTTTTACGCTATATTGTCACTATTAAAGAACCTTACAAAACAACAGACTTTTCCTTATTAACGGTGAACCATGAAAATACAAACCGTTTTTCAAAAAACGACCATAAATGTAAAAACAGGTAGTTTCTATGAACATTTGTGAAAAAATAAACCCTATAGATCAATTCTAATCACGACCTTCCAAATAAGTAACAGATATATGCATATGTCAAAGAAAATAAAAAAGATTAAGTCTCACGAAACAATACGATCATGGTCTGTAGCAGTCATAAAACTCAGACGAGGACAATGTTCATTTATCATTCAGTTTCCTTCAAAGGCCTGGGACTTTATTTTAACGATTAAAAAAGCGCTACTTGTCTCACTCCGCCGAAGTGATTTCACGGCGGTTTCACACCTATCTGTCACAGAAGTCCGCCGTTTTTGTTACCGAGGATTATATTTTTTGAATCTCCTATAAAACTGAAGTATTAAAACAAGCTGACCGCCTGCCCATCGATGACAGTTTCACCACTTGGTTTTATTTAAAAAGAAAAAAGACTATTTTCTGCACCTTAGATTGATTTTTTGCACAAATAGAAGTCTTTTTACACTGGTACCGTCTTTTAATTTCGCAACTTTTAAAAAAGTTTGGGTAAATTGTTGTTACCCTTAATTTTTTGCCCTTCAATTCTTTAACACTTTCTTCTTTCTAAAACAGCCATGAAATCACCAAGGGTAAAAATGAACCAGAAGTCTCTGTCTAGACTGTAGCTCTACTGGTTTGTACTTATCAAAAACCATTGCACTATTTTATGTATCTTTGTGTAGCCTACTTGTGTGCCAACTTATTTTGAAATCAAACTAAAATTGTAGAAGGAGTAGCGTTTTAAAGGAATTTCACAGAAAATTCTATTTTTAGTAACCATGGTAACACCGTTCATCGAAATCAAAAAACGATGCACTATTCTATGTATCTTAGTGTAGTCTACTTGTGTGCCAAGTAATACTGAAATCAGACCAAAACTGTAGAAGGAGAAGTGTTTTAAGGGAATTTCACAGAAAATTCTACTTTCAGTTACCATGGCAACACCGTTCATTGAAATCAAAAACCGATGCACTATTCTATGTATCTTAGTGTAGCCTACTTGTGTGCCAAGTTATATTGAAATCAGACCAAAACTGTAGAAGGAGTAGTGTTTTAAAGGAATTTCACAGAAAATTCTATTTTTAGTAACCATGGCAACATCGATCACCCAAATCAAAAACCGATGCACTATTCCATGTATCATAGTGTAGTCTACTTGTGTGCCAAGTAATATTGAAAACAGACAAAAATTGTAGAAGGAGTAGCGTTTTAAAGGAATTTCACAGAAAAATATATTTTTAGTTTCCATGGCAACACCATTCATCAAAATCAAAAACCTATGCACTATTTCATGTATCTTAGTGTAGTCTACTTGTGTGCCAAGTTATATTGAAATCAGACCAAAACTGTAGAAGGAGTAGTGTTTTAAAGGAATTTCACAGAAAATTCTATTTTTAGTAACCTTGGCTACACCGTTAATTGAAATCAAAAACCTATGCACTTTTCAATGTATCTTAGTGTAGTCTACTTGTGTGCCAAGTTATATTGAAATCAGACCAAAATTGTAGAAGGAGTAGCGTTTTAAAGGAATTTCACAGAAAATTCTATTTTCAGTAACCATGGTAACATCGTTCATCGAAATCAAAAACCGATGCACTATTTTATGTATCTTAGTGTAGTCTAATTGTTTGCCAAGTTATATTGAAATCAGACCAAATCTGTAGAAGGAGTAGGGTTTTAAAGGAATTTCACAGAAAATTCTATTTTTAGTAACCATGGCAACACCGTTCATCGAAATCAAAAATCAATGCACTATTTTATGTATCTTAGTGTAGTCTACTTGTTTGCCAAGTAATATTGAAATCAGACCAAATCTGTAGAAGGAGTAGCGTTTTCAAGGAATTTCACAGAAAATTCTATTTTTAGTAACCATGGCAACACCGTTCATCGAAATCAAAAATCGATGCACTATTTTATGTATCTTTGTGTAGTCTACCTGTGTGTCAAGTAATACTGAAATCAGATCAAAACTGTAGAAGGAGTAGTGTTTTAAAGGAATTTCACAGAAAATTCTATTTTTAGTAACCTTGGCTACACCGTTAATTGAAATCAAAAACCTATGCACTTTTCAATGTATCTTAGTGTAGTCTACTTGTGTGCCAAGTTATATTGAAATCAGACCAAAATTGTAGAAGGAGTAGCGTTTTAAAGGAATTTCACAGAAAATTCTATTTTTAGTAACCATGGCAACACCGTTCATCGAAATCAAAAACCGATGCACTGTTTTATGTATCTTAGTGTAGTCTACTTGTTTGCCAAGTAATATTGAAATCAGACCAAATCTGTAGAAGGAGTAGCGTTTTCAAGGAATTTCACAGAAAATTCTATTTTTAGTAACCATGGCAACACCGTTCATCGAAATCAAAAATCGATGCACTATTTTATGTATCTTAGTGTAGTCTACTTGTGTGCCAAGTTATATTAAAATCAGACCAAAACTGTAGGAGGAGTAGCGTTTTGAAAAATTGTTTACAGACAGACGGACAGACAGACAGACAGACGGACGGACGACGGACGCCTTACTATCGCATAAGCTCTTCTGGTCTCTTACCAGTAGAGCTAAAAACCTGCTATAGATGTATCGGGTATAAGAATTTTCATTTTCACCCTTTGTGGTCAAATGCCTTATATGGGGCTCTAAAATTATGTTTTTCCCAATAAAAAACCCAGTTCCACGCAATAGTCACTTTTCTCTTTATCGGCTGTTGATTTTGACAAACGGCTTTGCAATGGTTGCTAAAAATATAGATGTCTGCGCCATTCTTCCAAAACGCTACTCCTACAGTATGCGTAAGATTTCCTACAGACACCATATACACGTCACATGTCACGATAGCATTTGGAAGAGCGATCGCTCCGAGATCGGAAGGTCGTCGGGTCGAATCTCGGCCGCGACCGACCAAAGTCGATAAAATACATGAGGCATGGGCCTTAAAGGTCACCTGAGCATCATGTAACAACTTTCCAACATTGAATTTGGTTCACGTTTTAAACCAGAGGTATGGCACGCCAAATTCACAAAAATGTGCAAAACATAGTTTCACAGTCGATAAACTAGGTTTATCGCTTGTAAACTATAGTTTACGGACTGTAAACTATAGTTAAGGGGGGACCTATGTCGTTCTACGTCAAAGCAGCGTTATATGACGTCACAATAGCGACGTTTGTTTTTTACCTGCTGACTTTTGCAACTGTGATATAGGCATAACATTGTTACTAATCAATAACGTACACAATTTACAAAAAGAAAATTTATTCATCATTAATAACAGTTTTATTTGATTTATGGAGTTTGTTAATATTAGAATTCTCTACCTTTGGTAGATAATTCATAGCAATTTCAGTTGTGAAGAAATACCTCAATGATATGCTGATATACTGTATAAGTGCAAAAAGATTTAAGATAAAATTCAGCAAAGAATGCGGCTTAATTCAGGGAAATATGGTATTTTCTAGATAAAACTAAGAAAAAATTAAGAAATGTACTTGTACCTAGATTTGCTTATTGATTTGTAGTACATGTGTATTTTATTGTATTAAGTCATTCATAGGTTCTAATAGGTGTTGGTTGTTGACGGGGAAATGGGGGGGGGGCAGAATGATAACCAGAAGTCTCTGTCGAGACTGTAGCTCTACTAGTTTGTACTTATCAAAAACCATTGCAACATTTTATGTATCTTTGTGTAGTCTACTTGTGTGCCAACTTATTTTGAAATCAAACTAAAACTGTAGAAGGAATAACATTTTAAAGGAATTTCACAGAAAATTCTATTTTTAGTAACCATGGCAACACCGTTCATTGAAATCAAAAACCAATGCACTATTCTATGTATCTTAGTGTAGTCTACTTGTGTGCCAAGTTATATTGAAATCAGACCAAAACTGTAGAAGGAGTAGCGTTTTAAAGGAATTTCACAGAAAATTCTATTTTTAGTAACCATGGCAACACCGTTCATTGAAATCAAAAACCGATGCACTATTCTATGTATCTTAGTGTAGTCTACTTATGTGCCAAGTTATACTGAAATCAGACCAAAAATGTAGAAGGAGTAGCGTTTTAAATGAATTTCACAGAAAATTCTATTTTTAGTAACCATGGCAACACAGTTCATTGAAATCAAAAACCAATGCACTATTCTATGTATCTTAGTGTAGTCTACTTGTGTGCCAAGTTATATTGAAATCAGACCAAAACTGTGGAAGGAGTAGCGTTTTAAAGGAATTTCACAGAAAATTCTATTTTTAGTAACCATGGCAACACCGTTCATTGAAATCAAAAACCGATGCACTATTCTATGTATCTTAGTGTAGTCTACTTATGTGCCAAGTTATACTGAAATCAGACCAAAAATGTAGAAGGAGTAGCGTTTTAAATGAATTTCACAGAAAATTCTATTTTTAGTAACCATGGCAACACAGTTCATCGAAATCAAAAACCAATGCACTATTCTATGTATCTTAGTGTAGTCTACTTGTGTGCCAAGTTATATTGAAATCAGACCAAAACTGTGGAAGGAGTAGCGTTTTAAAGGAATTTCACAGAAAATTCTATTTTTAGTAACCATGGCAACACCGTTCATTGAAATCAAAAACCGATGCACTATTCTATGTATCTTAGTGTAGTCTACTTATGTGCCAAGTTATACTGAAATCAGACCAAAAATGTAGAAGGAGTAGCGTTTTAAATGAATTTCACAGAAAATTCTATTTTTAGTAACCATGGCAACACAGTTCATCGAAATCTAAAACCGATGCACTATTCTATGTATCTTAGTGTAGTCTACTTGTGTGCCAAGTTATATTGAAATCAGACTAAAATTGTAGGAGGAGTAGCGTTTTGAAAAATTGTTTACAGACAGACGGACAGACAGACGGACAGACAGACAGACAGACGGACGGACGCCGGACGCATTACTATTGCATAAGCTCTTCTGGTCTCTGACCAGTAGAGCTAAAAATGAAGAAGAAAAGAATTAATCTGTTTTAATTGTTTCTAATCAAAACAAAATAATCGTTTCTCGCAAAACAGTTTTATATTCTGATATTTGTCAGTGCTTTCTTACCTTTTGTTTAGTGCAGAAAAGTCAATATTTATGACATAAGAGTACGAAAATAAAAGAAAACGTCATATTTCTTCTTTATTATATCATAAAGGTATGCTTTTTTCTTTGTTAAAATAAAGAGATGAATCGTTTCTTTCAAAAAATATGAATTACGACATTTTCACACAAAGACTTTTTAAGATATTAACTGTTATGCATGTCGGAATTGTAAAGAATACGACAAGAAAAACGGGGTGATACTTACCTTGTGCTCCTTTATAATTTTTCATGCGAGATAAATTTCAATGAATTTGCCTTCATTTTAAATATACAAGTCATATAAATTAAATACATATTGATTTCGAATGTGATTTGACATTTTTGGTTCTTTTTAGCGCATATTTGGAGTAGAACAATAATGTCTGAAAATGATCTATTTTTAGCATTTCACACTGTTTTAGCACGTGCTCCTGTGTAAAAACAAGCATATAAAGGTATTGTTTTTAATACCTAAAAATTAAGAGCGAGTGGTCAGGAAAGAAATCTCAAAATTTAGAAAATTTCACACAAAGACTTTTCGAACATAGGTCCCCCCTTAATTAACAACGTTAATCTATATTTTACATCTGTAAACCATAGTTAACGCGATAATATATGTTTCACAACCGTAAACTATACTTAATACCGTATGGAGGTGTATTAAGGTGTAAACAGTTTCATGACTTGTGTCATATGGAGGAATTCATTGATCAGATATTCCTACATTGATTGGTATTATGTGATTTGTTGGTGTTTGAAGTTTGATGGTCATTGATGAGGTTTTAATTGATTAACTTGATGTCAGTGTGATGAGTTGTATCAGGTAAATTGGTTTTTATTTATATTTCATGGTTACTTTATTATATATACTTCTTTGGAAATGTCAGGAGCCATTTCAACGAAGAGGGGGAGTATGTAACCAGGGTTATGTATTATTTAATGCCATACTATATTTGCGCTGCGTATATGTAAGAATGTGGTATGAAAGACTTTGTGTGAATGAGGTAGTTGTTATTTTTAGACACAGGACAGACGGTCACATGACTTTATTCTATTCACCGAATTCCCGTTTGCACGAACTAACATCGGGCACTCTGAGCCTAGCCGTTGAATTGGTTAGATGTCCACTCTATAACTTGATCCATTTATTCTATACAGTAATATTTGTGAATTCTTGTGTGTGTCCCGGTAAGAAATCTATTCTAAAGTAAAGTCTTTTATGTTTTAATTATCTGTCTAAATGTCTGTCTATGTGTCGTCTACATGTTGTGTGTTATTGCAGGTTTTATTTCTACGTTTAATAAATTATTGAACCTGTACCAGACATAGTCGTTTTTTGATATTCTACCACTGGCTACACAATCATTTGCGATTGCAAAACATAGATTATCTGATAAATGCAGTTTCACGATTTGTAAACTATGGTTTACAACTCTTAACTATATTTAACGATCGTAAACTATAGTTTACAGACGTGAATCTACGTTTAACAACAAAATCTATTGTTAACGTTTTATTACAGACTGACATTCGTAAACTATAGTTAACAACCGTTAAATATAGTTTTACAGATGAAAACTATACTTAACGAATCTTTAACTACACTTTACGGTTTGTAAACTATAGTTTACAGTCGATAAACCTAGTTTATCATTTGTGAAACTATGTTTAGTTCATTTTTGTGAATTTGGCGTGCCATACAGAGGCACAATTTTGAAAGAAGCATGCACTATTGCTCATCATAAAAATACATCTAGCATGCTCAGTTTGATTGCCTAATACCCATTCACAGAGAAGGGGAGCAAAAAAGTATTTCAACTAATCAGTAATAATCAGCAATACCCCCACCCCACAGGAACCCCTGATCCCGCGGGGCCACACATTTCACAATTTGGAAATGGCACCCTTGCTCATCAAGAATGTTTGATTAATACCAAGGAGCAGATTTCAAAACATTCATGATTTTTTTAGTATATATATATATAATCATTAGCCCCCCCCCCCCCTCCCCATCTACGGTACTCCTGACCCAGGGCCTTGAAATTCAGAATTCTGAAAAAAAAACCTTGCTCATCATAGCCATGTAAGTAGTTCATTGGCTTAATTCCCAGGAGAAGATTTTCAAAGAAATAATGCATTCTCACTATACACGTATATCCAATGTAGATATGGTAATTCAAATTCATTTTGGTTGTTTGGCATATCAAAAATATTCAAATCTAAAATTTGATTTTAAAAATTTCCTCCTATAAGTTATAAGTAGGATTTTGAAAGAATTTCAAAAAAATTCAAAAGCATCTATTATCGAAATAAAAAACGATATAGAAAATTTTGTACATTGCATTTTAGAATCGTCTACTTGTGTACCAGATCTTAAAGAAATTGGAGTATATTAAGAGTAGAGCTTTGAAAGTTATTTTGTCCCTTTCACTGTCGAGCAATGATAAACGTTATTCACGAAAATGCGTTTAAGAGGGGTTTGAGTAATTAACAAACTTTACCATACACAACTCTATAGCTGGGATAAGGCCAAATAATGAATAGTTCCAACTTAGATATGATATACTGCGACTTAGTGCTTATCCCAGCTATTGTTATAATGATTACCAAGTTTGTGTAACAAGAAGGTGGCGTAAAAAAAGAGGCCAAAGCGCCCGTTTTCTTCATTTGTTTAATAACAAGTTTTGTAGACGGTAGTAATTTATAAATATTTTAACTGATATTTTAAGTATCTATACCGAGATAGTGATAGGGCACCAGTCATGCTAGCAGCACCGTAGAAGCGTTATGTCAATGCTTCCTAGCGTTGAACCCGTATATTAAACGTCACCAACATCACGCGTAACGTCGGATCTGATGTGGATACTAAAAAAAAAAATTCCAAGGAAAGGAGATGGGTGAACTTAGCGTGCAGAAAGCCCACTAGCTTCAGATATATAAAACTCATATTCAATGTGTGAATTTAGTATTTAGAGTAAAGTTCTCATCGTTGATTTTTATGAAATCATAATAAACAAAAAGTTTTGAGGAAATTTTTTGGTTAAAATTTGTTCTTGTATGAAAAAATAATTATGTGATATCCACTGGGTTCGAACCCTGGCAATAAAAATCCTGAATTGCATCCTTAATTGAGACTAGCACTCTAACCACTACGCTACACAAGTCCTGATGAATTTGGACATTTAAATCATGTTTGTGATATGACCGTTGACTTAAGGGACTTCAAGTATTTCTCGAAAAGATACGAAGTTATGTCATAAAATTATATTTTTAAGGTATAATGGGTCTTTGCTCCATAATTTTGGAAACTAAAATATGTATGTTTGTATGCAAACTTTGAGGATTAACTTTAAAAAAAAATGGAGAGAAGACCCACTCATATCGAAAAATAGTGTTATAGTGTGAAAAAATGACTCGTTTTGTCCTCTTTCGTGTGTGTATAATATTTCAAAGGCAGATAACTTCAATCTTTATGAGATTTGTGCGAGTTGTAGAGATTTTACATAAAGAACACTTTAATGTTAGATGAAATATTAAGGAAAATTTTGATATAATTGAGATTTAATTTTTCGCCTTCATGTTTGTTGCGCTATGGGCTTATCTCTCGTCATGTTCGCCCATCTCCTTTTGGAACATTTGAAATCACAAAATTTTACACAAATCAACAACATAAAATGGTACGACTTTTCAACTTTATATACAACTATTCCCAACGATAAATAAAAGTCAAGGCTTTCTGACTTCATTTACAGCTGCTTTTTTAATAAAAATGGAACTCGTAAAGAACAAAATACGGTATTAGCAATAATTTGCCGCAAATAATACGATATTTTAATCATCTTTGTATCATTGTTTGATGTTATGCATTGAAGTAAGGAAGATGCGAAGTAAATTCTACAGGTACAAAAATGACGTAATTTTTAACTATGACGTCACTGATACGCGCTAAACATCGAATGGTCGTGCAAAATCGTTAAATTATGCTGAAAAATGAGTAATCTTTGTTGAAATTAGACCCTTTCACATGCAACAACCACTGTTATACTCCGCATATAAGTTCATCATTACATATCTCAGACACACCATTAAAATAGTGTTGGTTGTCACCTGTGATCAATATGAAATTTGCAAAAGTTAACATACGGAAAAAGATATTCTACCGACGCAGTTTTCCTGATATCGATGTTAATGACGCTTAATTTACACAGAAAGAGATTTTTTTAAATTTCAAGTCGCATCACTGGACAAAGTAAACTATAAATTCTCCTAAAATAAAAAAAATATTTTGAAAACAAAGTATAAATTGTAATTAAAGATACCGCTTATGCTGTTTGTACATCTTATGCACTTGTATACTCGTATAGTGTCCGTCGGCTGTACATGTAGCATTGAATAACAGCACAAAAATATCATTCACAAAAGTAGCACGATATTTTTTAATCTAATTATACCAAGAGTAATTAAAAGATTTGTGATACATGTACCTCAGTATAATTATATTTTCCTTTACGAGCCTTCCTCAATGTGTATGTAGTCTTTAATACTAGTCATAAATAGTGTGACCTCCGAACAATCATGACAGCCATTAAAAATACAATAAAATGTACATACATTGAATAAACTTTACGATAACATTTAAATCTAGCATTAAAGTATGGTTCAAAATTTAATTTGTTAGATCAAGTATTGTTTTATATATAGCCTTTAATTGTGAAATATAAATATTATATACGTGCTGTAAATCTTGACAGTGTGTAGCTGATAGCAGATCAAAAAAAAAAAAAAAAAAAAAAAAGAAACACACACACACACACAACCAATCCAAGAAAATAAGTTCCCGAATACTAGATAGTATGCACATTAATAGTACAAAATAGCGCATACAAATTCAAATGTTTATTTATCATATTTTTTTGCAAACATTTCCTGCAGAATTTGTTTTGAAAGATAGATTTAGTATTAATAGACATTGAACATTACTGTGTAGGTTTATCCCCCCCCCCCACACACACACACACTTTCCACAGACACGTTACAGTATAGGTTTATAATTGGGAAAGTGGTGCTGTTTGGGAAAAAAAAAATCTTGGTACTGTAGTTCGAATCTATACCCCGCACCCCCAACGAAATAGGTTTTCTCGTGTTTGGACATTGGATATAACCTTTTTTCTTGATTGTCAGTTTTTTTGGGGGGAGGGGGGGTTAAATTTTTTTTTTATACACTTTCCCCCTGCCCCCCCCCCCCCCCCACTTTTAATTTGCTTCCGACGCCGATGCAGAGTCATAAATTACATGTTTACAGAAATATAGTAATATATATTTAGAAACCAGTGGTTATTTGGTTAAAAAAAAGACTTACAATGATGCGCATGTTATAGTGGATCTTTGAAAATTTATCTGACATTGGTTAGCGACATTCAGCAGCTTCTGACTTGTGATCAAGCTAAGGACTCCCCTACCCCTCATCCTTGGATTTTAAGATTTTTTAGAGATTTAACGAAGGTAAGCAGATCGTCTTCGAAAGTTGTCAGCAATGAAATAAGTGTTTGGACAACACGTTTTGTTTTGTTTTTCCCTGTGAAAAAAATCTGAGTGTGCTGCAGTTAAGCCAAGAAATTATAGTGATATCCGTAAACAGTACGTCTTTTATATACACAGATACATGAAAATGTATTTCACACCTAAATCTAAGTAAATCCGTAATTTCCGATTGCATATAGACAATCACAATTGAATTTCTTAATTTGTGATCATGAACTTCATTTAGAAAAACTCGCATCTATTTTTGAATGATATTTGCACTATCTTTAGTAACCACGTATTAATACATGTTCATGTATGATAAAATCCCACCACTTCATATCATTATTCATTTTGCACTATAGAAACGGTATGTCGTATATATATTGGGACATACAAGGAATTACATGTAGAATTAGAAAAGCCAATTTACCACTGCTAAAGAAGCTTACAACTCAATTTTTTCTGTCAAAAAAAATAAACATAGGCACGTAGCAACAGGGGAGGGTGGATTTTTTCCAAACATAAATTTTACTATTGGAAATGTTCTTTGATAGGCCGATTGCCCCCCCCCCCCTCCACTTTCTGATACAGTACAGTGAATTAAGGGTAATGTACATATAGTATATATAGTATTAAAAAAATGGTACTAAAGAAGTTGGCCTCTAAACACCCCCCTTCCCCCTTGAAACATGTCTTTCGAGTTTGGGAAATCCTCCCCTTTTTTATGTTTTTTATTTTCATTAATATTTTGTTTTTTGCTTGTCAACTTTTTTCAGGTAAGTTATTTTTTTCATCTTTGGCTGCCCCCCCCCCCCCACTTAAAAAAATGCTATGTCACTGCAACATTTTCAGAAAAGGAAATACACATGTACCTATTTATGGGGGAGGGTGGTGTCATGGGCCAACTTATGAAATACCCGTGTTTCCCGGTAGGGGCTTGCAGGTTGTTCTTGTTCTTTGCAATTGATTTTTTTTTGTTGTTGCTCATTTTCATTTATTAACATTCATTCCTGTGGAAAATGACTAAAATTATTTTTCATGGACCAATTCATTTAACATGTTTAGTATATACTTTACACATAGGAAATACCTGTCTGTATTGTATTGTAAATTAACCAAGTTTTGAATTTTTATTTTTAAATTGCTACATACCAAGCAAAGAAATTTTGCGAGAAATGAAAAACAACAACCGGAAAGTGTTACTACCAACTTAAATATTTTGATCCTAATAAAAGAAAAGGCGAAAACGAAATAAAGACACGTATTTGGAATTTGGGATAAATATTTGTCATCGGCTGCTATAGGAGGTGGAGATTCTGAAAAAAAAATCCACGAGCGATTATACTTATCCGACATCATTGTCAACATGTATTGAATATGTAAACATACCGGGTATATAATCAAAGTACTCAGAAGTACAGAGAGCCGGGCTCATTTACAGAGTAGAATGGATTTCTTACATGAATCACGTTTATATTCTGATAAAAAAAATTATTTTAAAACTTTCAATATAAATGATAAGACACTGACAGTGAGTTTTTCAATCCTAATACCACGGTCCGATTTTGTCAGAATCAGAATTAATCTGGTACCGCAGCAGAATGTAAACAAACAGGCCAGTCTGGTTCCCTCTTCTGCTTTACCTCGTATGTGTAGAGAACTACGGTAACACTGATTATCAAAAATCCTTACGCTAATGAACTAATGTATGTTCTTTAACTTATGAAGTTTTCAAAGTCATTACTACTAATGTTTATTTTATACAGATAAAACCTTTTTTTCATTTTTGTTGCTTTATTTAGCGTTTGTATTATCTCAAAAGCGGTTGAGAGTAAGAACTATATTTTTGCACGTAACTTTAAAATGGCGACTATGGGGTCAACATCCTGCCTTGAACAGGATCACATAAGCCGGCAATTGCTCTTTGAGCAATAAGCCCGGCTAAAAATGACTCTTATACGTGTGTAAGTATTTACACGGACTTAAAAATTAAAATGTAGAAAGCCTTTCAAGTGAGAAAAGAGTAGAGTAATCAACTGAATACTAAAACAATAATAATTTCGGAACAGGTGTTTAAAACGTTTTAAGCGAATTGAAAGAATGCCTGTTATATTATTCAGTCAGAACTGAGTACGATTTATACACCCCCCTTATCCCCCTCCAAACAAAACTTTTCACCAAAACTTGTACTGATTATTCATTTTCAGTCTTATAAAATATCATTTTACATGTCTTATTAGAACCCCAAAAAATTGTGAAAGGCATTATAAATAATATGAACTCATTAAACTCAGAAAGGGGGGGGGGGGTTACATTTAAATTTCAAGTATTCCTCTGTCATCAAGCAGGATATAAATGAATATATTACAAAAATCAATCAGTTTTAATGTACCCATTAACTAATTTAATATTTTTTTGAATCGGGATCGAAATCCCTCGCATTCTTATTTATATGATGTAGTATCTTTATTGGCAAAATTGACCTTTGGAGGGGGGTCTCTCCTCTACATTATATAATCATAGTATTCTAAACTACTGTTCCAATAATTATGATAATAATGTAAATAATAATTATCTTGACATTCGAGTTTTTTTTTAAATGTTCGTGCACCTAACATACCATATTCTAAAGAACTGATTTTTTTTTTTTTTTTTGGTGCGGGGGGGGGGGGGGGGGGGGGGGGGGCATCGAATTTTTTTTTCCATCAGGGCATTTTTTCACTAGATCGGATGTTAAGAATTTTTTATCAATTTATTTAAGAGAAATAGCTAAAAAAAATATTGAATTCGCATTATCAATGCAATAAAAGAAAGAAACTCTCAAAAGAGAAAAGACGGTTTATTTCTTTTTCTCCCCATTCTTCTGTTGGATTAATTCTAATCAACTAAAGCGGAGACACCTTCGTGGATGATTACATTGTAAGTAATAATGATAAGAAATAAATTTAACAAACCAAAACAATAATGACGTATTAATAAATCAACAACTTAATTTCTTAAATTTATATTTACAGTGTAATATAAACTGTGTCCTAGCGAGTAAATTAGAATTTTCAGATTACGCTTACGTGTAACGTTGAACGTGTTCATGACGTCGCGTCACAATTCTTCGTAAAATCTCGACGTTCTGCTATAAAATGTACTGTATTCAGCGTTATTTTTCCAATGCATACATTTAAGTCAGGTATATAAATTATATATCATTTGATTCTAAAAATTCTAAGCTTTTAAAAATGTTTTGAACGGAGCATGTCTGACAGCCGGCATTTTTTGGCCAATACCGTACTTTGTTCTTTATTTGCCTTGTCATTGGTTATTTACAAAATTATTTTGAACTCGTAAATTTATTTGCCTTGTCATTGGTTATTTGCAAAATTATTTTGTTAAAAATTCATTTAGTCCATAAAGTTCATATTAAAAAGACGGACAATATCTTTATGGGTTTTGGAGACAAAATCTTCCAACTTTCTATTGGAGTTCTCATGGGTAGCAATTGCGCATCGTTATAAGCAGGTCTATTTTTATAGTCATATGAAGCAGAATTTTCAAAAAATGTTGAAAAGAAGAAATTACTTGTTGTGGCCTTCAACTCGACATTTAGATACTAGTATATCGACGACGTATTGTCAATTAACAATGGCTATTCTGTCGAACATGATACCGGGTACATCCCGGTGAGCTTGAAATAAAAGATATCAGTAAACAACAAAGCTTTATAATGAATATGATGACTAACTTTTCAATCGTCAACTTCCCTCACTTATATGCAGCAACATACTCGGTACCTTTGTCACCTGCATACGGAGTATATATCTATCAGTTGATTTGATACAAAAAAATGTTTCTAAAACTTTCTAAAACGAGGTTAGTAATTGACAAACAAGTTGATGAAGCTAGAATATCGGCAGTTTCGTTTAAAGTGATTATTTTGTACTTAGTAATTTCTTTGGTCGATACAATAACCTTCTCACTAAGACGTTACTTCTCAATATATCTGTAATGCATACAAATTCATTGAATCTGAGGCTATTATGGATCGGAAAATAAAAATACATTAATTGTTAAACTTGCGCAAAAACCTTTAAAACTTTGATCATCTATTTTAAAAACTTTGGAACTTTGATTAACTAGAGTGAAAATTTTGGAACTCTGATTTACTACAGTTAACTATTGTAACTACAATTTATTTAAAAGTCAAAAAAAATTCACTTTAGTTTACTACAGTATTTTTATTCAGGAGTTGAGAATGCCAACTATTAATGTTAACCAGTAATTTATGGCATTGACACAGAAATAAAATTGTCTTTTTATCTTTATCGGTTGTTGCTCCACTCTGCTAGTATCATAATACACTATAACAGGAAGTCGTATCTAAAATCATTTTATTGCCAGGGCTAAAAAAAGATTGTCAACAAAAAAATATGGTATATTGTACATAAAATCCATAAAAATTCATAAATAAATAAAATCTGTGATCATCTATAACCGGAGCTTTCATTCTCGGTCTTTTGATTTTGCACAGCAAACGCATGTGTTTATAATACCAGGCAATCCACAAGAGGGAGGCTGGCTTGAAGTAGCACTACCTTAAGCTTGGAGGGAAAGTGAAAGATATTTCTACGTTCAAAGGTTGCTACAGAATAAGAGATTTACATCAAACACTAAACATAAACATACATGTATGTTTATCATAAACATATATGTATGTTTATCATAAACGACTTGCAAGAACACAAGAGAAAACATAAAAAATTACAAGTTTACAATAAAATTACATCAATATAATTCGTAAAAATTTGGTTTTCTAGATCACTATAATACCTGAAGGAAAATGACTATCTCACGACTTGATAAAATGGCCTTTATAGGTAAAAATGAAAGAAAGCATATTTCGTCGTACGGTAAAGCTTTTGGTAAGAATCCAAAGCATGATTGTTTAACATCTGCCTTTAACCCACTCCTAAAGAACAAAGTGGTCAGACAATAGAAAAGAACCGACATCCAAGACAATTTGTTTAAAAGTAAAAGAAAATTCACTGTATGATACAAATCTTTAGAGTAACATAATAATAATTTAAAAATAATGACCCGCATTATCTGCATAAAAGCACTGTAGAAGTGAACTGTTTAAGCGAATATTGAACGCCTTTTTTCCGAGAATATATCTGAATAAATTAATCTCTCTCACACACACTAATGTAAGAAACGCTTCTATCCATTAATATCAAGTCCTTCATATAGAAAATTGGCTTAAAACTCAAGAAAATAATAAAAAAGTATCATAATAATGGTACATTCGAATTTTCCCCAAATCTTAAATACTAGCGTTATTAAATCGAAAAAAAAGAACTAGGATTTGAAATGGATGGATATGCCTTTGACAGCTGATGACAAGTATGGCTGCTGTTTACTTGGAGGATCTGACGCAGCGGCCGCACAGCTGACAAGGGGGCCGGTAGTTGTCCACCATAGCTTTACCGTTCTTGAACTTTAATGATCTAAGGGCATCCATCTACAATTGAAAAATAGGAAACAATAATTTCCATGAAGTAAGAGTTAGAGAAAAGTATCATTTTTAGACAGGGTTATTATATTCAAGACTTTTTTCCATGTTTGTTGACAGTTGTAACAGTTTTATCTTACCTGTGCTTGTGAGATTTCTAAGACGTCACTGCAGAGTATCCACGTGACACTTTCATACAAAGGGGGCGTGGTTAGAGAGCCGGGGTACGTCCAGTAGTGCTCAGTTTCTTTAAAAATAAAGGTGATTATTTAGACTAAATGACCTCAAATATTAAAATTAAACAGAATTATTAAATAATCAACAGAATAAATTTGACTGTTGTCTGTTATTTGCTGTACATACTTCCGAGCATACACGATGGATTGAAATCCTTGTCAAGACGGACTGTTGCTCCTGGCTCCTGAATTTTCCTGCAGACATCGGTTAATGTTTTGAATCCTCCATGTTCCTTTCCTACCTGTGAATTAACATAAAAAAATGCAATAAAAGCAGAGATCACATCAATAAGACACCAACACGATGACATTAATTGTTCTAGTTTCGTTGAGGATTTGTTGATACGTACGTTAACCATGAAGCCAATGACAGCAAGCCCGTCTGGTTTGTCGGCAGCCTCACCAAAACTGGAGTACTTGTTGGCGTTCCAGTGGACCAAGTGGAGCTAAAACGAGGTTAAAATAATGTTTCAAAACTAAAAATTCCTTCACAGTGTTTATTAATATTATTCAAATAATCATAGAGAATAGCTGTGGCTCGATCGGTCTGTTATTCTTACCTCTGCGGCGTACGTCTTGCCGTCAATAGTGTGTTCCGATCCACGGTCATTGCTGGAACCCCAGTGGAGATGGAACTGTTCCAGGCGCCACTCACCCTCCAAAGGACCACCTCTCAAAACTGCAGAATAATAAAAAGAAATTCGTCATCTATCATTAGAAAGAGTTTTTCCTCGATGTTTTATACGGTTTTCCCGTCATTACTACATAATTCCTACTACAGGTCCTTACCTGAGGTTTCCTTGACTTGGAATTTGATGGAGCTGCCAGTGTTGGAGACCTCGGCGTTTTTCTCGGTGGCGTAGTTCACCTGGAAAGGTCTGGAGCAGAGCTTGTTGTCCACTTCACATGACTTTGTGGAGATGTCGATAGGGGACTGGCGTTCACCCTTAGCTATGGGATAGCTATTGTACCAGGTATCAGGTCCTGTGGGGAGAGAATAGGGAAAATTATATAATGTCAAATATAGGACAAACATATAGTTTGATCTGATGAAAATCCGAATGTATTTACTTGATAAATGACAATATTAATTGCATTTAATAACGAAAAGCAAGCTAGATACCAGTAATTTTAATAAAATGTTATATGTTCTCTCCAACGATAGGGGAATACCAGCGATAAAGGAGATTCCTTATTGAGTGATGCTAGATTTAAAATTTATTGATCATTAGAATCCGGACTGTATTATCATTTTCAGTAACATTTTTTATACAAGTAGTACTAAATTTCCAATGAAAACATGGTAAAATTAAATATCCACACAGTTTATAATTTTGCGTTTTAGGCCTAGAATGCACTATTTTCATATAAAAAACGTTATTCCATATTTCAGCCTGCCAATATATCCTCGATATAAATATTTTAGATGGTAGTTGAACTTGATGTGTTTCTTTCACGGCATTTAAAATTATTTGTAGGATCTGTTTTCATGCTCATTAATGTTGAAGAATTATCGTAAAGGGAAGGATCAATAATGAGGAGGTCAATGGACTGATTTAAATACCCGTTATTGCCAACACAAACATAAGGAAATATTTAACCTCATTCGGCCATTTAAAACGTTTATTTTCACTATTGCACATTATTAAATTTTATATGAACTTGGCTTTGAAATAAAAATTTCCTTGCCGTTATTACGATACGGTTGGGGGTGATACTACATGATTGTATGATCATAAAGTGATTTCAAACTTTTTATCAGTTAAAAAATGTCCAGTAGTTTCGATATCAAAAACTATATACATGTAATATCAGTGAAGTAGATACAGTTTGTATGAATTAGTCTGCACAGTAGATACTAGGTAGATTAGTTATGATACCCTATGTGATACGGGTAGCATGATTCGGCCTGTACAGTAGTTAGGTCGATTGAGGACACACAGCCTACCGTCATGTTTGTCGTATCCCCAGCTCATGGTCTCCTTCGGCGTCTCCGACACAGTGTTTCTCTGGAACTGGTCGATAAGCTTTCGGATGCTTCCGAAAGGCACAGGATCTACAACGAAATAGATCCAAGTGGTGAACTTACAAGTACAGTGGTACAAAGGAAGAATATTACGTTCTAAAAAGTCAAGGGTAGTTTTTTTTTATAAACTTTAAAAACTGTAGGGGTTTTGACAGTTAAATACCTGGGTAATGGGTGATATCTCGCCATTCAAATATACGTATGTAAAGATTCAGTGTTGCATTACACTGTTTTAGTGCATATCCTTTTGTCATTGTGTCAAATTTTAACCGGATAAAACTGATTCTCGAAGTAAGACAGCTACCTATAAGCAAAAGTCTAGGACGAGACTTTAGCTCTACTGCTTTTTTTTTTCTTATAACAAAACGGGGAGAAATGTAGCACTTGAACTAAAAACTATGCAACGGCAATATACAGAATAATTGCCCGTGGGTTGGTCTCTTTTTGTGACAAGGTTTATTGCAATAAGATCGAAATTGTAAAAGGAGTAGCCAAAGAAATTTCTATTTAATTCAAGTAACAATCGCAAGTCCCGTTCATCAAAATCAAAATTGGTAAATAGAATTTGTTTCTTAGTGTAGTCTACTTGTGTGCAGAGATGTATTGGGCTCCGAACAAAACTGTAAAAGGGGGGGGCATTTTAAATGTTTTTTTTAACACAAAATTTAATTTTAAGCTACCATGCGGACATTTTTCATCGAAATCAAAACCGATATAAAGAATTATGTGTTTTAGTCTATTTAAGTTAAATTAAAATCAGATAAAAACTGAAGAAGTAGCAGATTGAAGAAATATTTACAGACAGACAGCTATAGATAGACAGACAGACAGCTAGGTAGACAGACATACGGACGAAGCACATTACTTTCTCATAACGTCTCTGACCAGTAGAGCTGTATAAAGGCCTTAGTAACACAAACATTTACGAGTTTTATTTATGAAATTAGCAATACAATTCCAAATCACGTTTTTAGTAGGTGGGTAGGGGAGGGGCATAGGTAAAAATATATCTAACGCTGACCTTTTTAATGTATTTTTACAAAGTGGACGAAATAAAACAATTTAGGTAATTATGCATTTGCCATTTGTAAAGCCATCCTGATTAAAATGTATACGATTTTTATTATGTAAAAATGTCAACACGTTTTAAATTATAATTTATTTTTTTTTTACATTTAAGCAACATTTCGTGGATGATTTGGTTTTCATTTTTCACTCGAATCTTTAAAGAGCATATGAATAAAAATATGCAATGTTGACTATTGACACAATCTCAATAAGCCTTTTTATGCACTTCTTAAAAGCCTGTGGTCTCGTTATATTGCATTTTTAAAAGAACATACATGTAAACAACAAGTTGGGTCAAAAAAGCTCTTCAATTCATTGTGCAACTGCAGTTTTACATCGCGCTGTCGGTTAAATTAAGAGGTAAGTATTGTTTGTATTGCTTCGGGACATTACATCCGCAGACAAGTCGATCTGACGGATTGAAACATATTCTGGCGGTCCGAAGTGAAACAACTACTTGTTCTGGCAATAAATATGTCTGATTAATTAAATTACATTTCCACTAAGGCGTTTTGCCTGACGTTTAGAATAAGTATTTTAAATTGAAAACTTCAATCATTTTTTCCTAAATTAATAACGTGTGAAACATGATCTGCGGATTGAATTTTGTAGATATTTATAAATGTTGGTCACTTCAAAAGTAAGTTTGTTAAACTGGACATATTTTGTTTGTCGAAATAAATACGGCATTGCGATTTAAAACTGAGTCTTGATTTAATGGTTTCATTTTCAAAGTATTTAAATCAGTAGCAGTGGTGATGCTTTGATTAACAGAAAGACTAAAGCGACTTCTATTTCAATATTCATCCATCCTTCAAATATTACATTAGTGACAATTCGGTTGGTGCTTGACAAATCCTTGATTAGATGTCACATGTTTTACCTTTCTTTGATTAATTTAAGCACATACACGTGGATTATATACATGTTTGTTTTATCATTATTTTGAAATTTTGATTAAAACGACTGTATTTCTTTAATTCATATTGAATTGTTTTAGGTTTAAATATTTATCAGAAAAAATTCTTATGCAAGATAATACGAGATTCTTCCGTGGATATAACTATTGTCATTGTCTATAGAATGGATAAGTGAGCAGACTTCAATACCAGCTAATAATTTTTTTGATGAATATTAATCGCCATGTAATAAACAATCTTACACAATTTTTGCCATATCAATTCTTCTTCAATAATAATTCACCCCTAATCCAGTAAGATTATCCCTATTATTTCGTCTAAATGTTTAAAGCTCTATAGGGGCCAAATTAGAGATTTTCTCTGATTTACCTTTAATATAAACAATAACAATAACGACATCGTGAAATAATATCGGTAAAAAAAAGACCCCATTATGAATTTCAATCAAATGTCTTTTTTAGTTTGCCTCCTAGAATAGCGAATGCTTGTGAATTCTTTACAATCTGTTATTTAAAATGTTTAAAATTATTTTTCATTACACTGTTCAATCATGTCGAAAATATGACATGTATATACTTATAAGGAACACAGGAAAATAGAAAAAAATTCATTAATGGTACAAAACATTATATTTCAAGTATTTAACGGCATTTTTAGATAGTCGGATTGTTAGGAAGAATTAATCCAATAGTTCTAAACTCTAACCTTTTCCATCCTGGACCAATTTGTATTTTTGGGTTTTTCTCGTAAGTCCCATGTTGGCAGATTTTTGGAATAGAGTGCTTTCAGCTACAATGTACTGTAGTAAGTGTCCGACAAATCTCGGGAAGTGAGTGGTTAGCAGGTAAATCTACTCGTATTTAAAGGTGAGTACTCATTAACTTCGACATTCAAAGCGCCCCGTTTTGATCGACAGGTGCGAAGGAATTTTCGGCCAATCGCAGTGGGCCCTGTGTTTTAATTATATGGCCAAGTTCGCCGTGAAAAAAATTGCACTGTGTTCGCAAATAAAGATTTATTTACATATGCTGGTTTTGAAAATGGCCTGCTATATGTGCAATTGGAGCTGCCGACTTTAAATTTCCCATTGAAATTTAAAGATTGGAAAAAAAAATAAATCAAACGATTGAGTACATATAGAAGAAAAAAACAGAAGAGAAATAAAAATGATTTAGTACAGGCTGTGAGAAAAATCTACCTAAGAATTTACAAAGAAAGCAAATGTTAAATTCAAATAATTACTGATTCAAAGAAGATGAATTATATTTTGTGTAAAGGGACTTTTAAGAAAAAATAATTATTTCGTTGAATCAACTAAACTATTCGTCATACATATTATGCCTCCTGATCAAATATTCGGGAGCTGTATAGTTTTCATCCTGTCCGTCTGTCTGGCTGTTTGACTGTTGTCCCAAAATTTTTAACCTTGCTTTGAAATTTTGATTGGATGAAGTAATGTCATTTTATATTTTAAAAGTGGTTTCCCTTTGGAAATCCCTTTCCTTAGGTATGTGTACTAATATTTTGACCTACTAACCTTGACCTTAGAGTCAGAACCATTTTACAAAATTTAATTAACTTTTTTCTTAGACTATAACATCAGAACAGTTGGTGCAAAATATTTGGTACTTCACATGTGTTTTTCTTGTGAAAAGATGTTCTCTTGGTTGTAACAATTTTGACTGTTAGATCTTATCCTTTGAGTTTGACCTCCTTCTGAAAAACTTTACAACTGGCCATTACTTCTGTATAGTTGGTGACTTGGTGCTAGGATTTTTAGCTCACCTGACCTGAAAGTTCAGTGAACTTTTCTGGTCACCCATTATTCGTCCGCCCATCTGTCTGTAAACTTTTCTCATTTTCAACTTCCTCTCAAGAACCACTGTATCAATTTTAAGCAAACTTGGTACAAAGTATTCTTGGGTAAAGAGAAGTTTAAATTGCAAAATTTAAGGAACAAGCCTTGTTACAAGAGGAGATAATCAAGAAAAGACAAAAATAGTTGGGGGTCAATAAAAATATTCTTCTCAAGAACCATTGGGCCAGAAAAGCTGTAACTTACATGGAAGCATCCTAGGGTAGTGAAGATTCTAAATTGTTCAAATCATGACCCCCTACGGGTAGGGTCGGGCCACATAGGAAATCCAAGCTTTACATTGAAATATATAAGAAAAGTCTTTAAATCTCTTCTTCCAAAGAACCACTGGACTAGTAAAGCTGAATCTTATGTGGAAACATCATAGAGCAGAGTAAATTCTAGATTTTATTGAAAAAAATCCTGGGGTAGTGTAGTTTCTAAATTGCTCATATGATGACCTTCTGTCGTAGGGCGGGTCCAAGGTATTACAAGGGTGAAAATCTTATGAAGAACAATATGGCCAAAGTTAATGCACCGAGATTTGAAAAAATATCTTGTATATATTTTTTCAAATCTCGGTGCAATGACTTGTAACATATTTTTTTTTATAAGTACTTCTCTTGTGGTCCATATATTTTGACCTGGCAGATTGACCTATTTTTGGAAAAATTTTGAACTATGGCCATAGCCCATAACTATTGAACGGTTGGCGGAAGGGCTTTTTAAAATATTTCACAGACGTATTTCTTTGACAAGAGCGTATTTCTTGGGACAAGAATTTTTCTTTAGGAACCAATAATCTTTATTTCTTGACCTTGACTTCTTTTTAGTTTGTCTTGCATTTGAGATACTTTAATCCCATTAGTATCAGAGTATCAGTATTTTACATACTAGTACATCTATTTTTTTTAATAACTATTTGATGTTTTAACTTTCTCTGTATTCTTTATAAATGAAATGGTTTTCCATGCGCTTGTCAAGATTTACTTGAAAATAACAGATAGATTATTAAAACGATCCCGAGAATACATGTATGAGAATATGAAATTACAATTTTCTAGTTATTGTTTCCTTCTAAGTGAACTCATTTTCCAAGCCCTGTAACAAAGCCATTAGGCGAAAACAAGGATTTCCCTTTTCTAACATTAATGTGTTACCTATATATTATTGTATTGAGAGTATCAATGCATAATTAACTGTATTTTAATTATTTTTCTAATGACACGAATAATCTAGCACTATTTAAAATACGCCTTGAAAGAGATTAACATATTATGTTCATCACTTACAGTTGTAACACTAATAGTGTCAGATTAAATGTCGTACGCGTGGACCGCCTTCCTGGTAATAATGTCTATGTGGCTGTCTTATAAAAAGGGAACGAAAATAAAACTGTATTTGTAAAGATCAAGATTATATAAATTCGTTATTAAGACATGCATATTAAAAAAGTTCTGTTTATTTCTAGTTAGAAGTTAGAAATCCTTTTCCAGATGCATTTCATTTGTTTTTATTTTCCCTCCAATAAAATTAATCATCAAATATGAAATATGAACCATTTTCTCACCGTTTGTGATTTGTGAGCTTTTAATAGGTTTCTTTATTGTTCGACCTTTTTTTGGTTCTATTTTTAATTTGTCAAACCAAACCCCCAATCCATCTCTTCTGTCTCTTCATCAACATGTCCAAACGACTGGACTTCAAAACATTTTGTAGGGCAGTACTATTCGTCATTGTGGACAATAGCGTAAAAAGGAAATAACCGGACAGTTACCACATCAGTAAGGTGTCCAGAAAAGTCACTTAATTAATGATGAAGTATAAACATTACAGATGTAGAATGATCAATAGATTTACATTTTTCATATCGTCAACGTATAAAGATAACATCAAGAAAATCGAGACAAGGCACACATTGCTCTAGAACAATTAAAATTTGCAACCATTTTTGATTAAATTTCCATGACAAATTAGCAATGGATTTTTTGAATTGTAAAATTGCAATTCAAACTGCTGTAATGCCGTAGCTATCTATAAGGGATGTTAAGTGATCTACTTATTAATTCCGTAACTTCCCCCTTCTGATGAGCTACTAAGCATATCCATGACAGGTGTGACATTTGATCGACATCAAGGGAGCGAGAACGTAAGTCAAAAAACCGCTCAAGTGTGAATCAAATCCTTCTTGAAAAAACAAGGATGTTGATTAAAGATGGTGCCACTCTTGACAATTTTTGGCAGGTTATATGAAGATAAATGAAAAAGAAAAATTTGAGAAATTCATGATTTTGCTGCATAAAATATTTCATAGGCATTGCTCTAATTAACTTGAAGGTTACCTGCACTGTATGTTTTGTTTTTGTCAAATACACATTATGCACTGCACATAAACATCACTTGTCAATTGATTACACGCTAAGGGCATGCGGAAATTAAAATCTAAGAATATTTGATGCCCTAAACATGTCACTGTAAAGATAAATATAAATCACATTCTCCCTTCTATAATTCATTCTTTTTTTCTAATTTCAAGTCGTAAAAAGAAATAAAAACAAATTCCTGCGAAACTGTGAAACATTCATTGCATCACCTTGACCCATTGCTGCAGTGAACTTTGTGATGAGTTTCAGTATTTATTAATCATTTGATATCAAACTTCGGATAAAACAATAGCATTTTCATACACCTGTCGGTATTATATATCATATAATTTTTTGTTGTTCATTACTTTCAGCTTTGTTAAAATTTCATTGTACATGTACTATCATACTCTAATGTTGTGGACGCAATTTCTGAATGAAACTTTTTTACTTGGAAGTTTTATACTTAATTCAGAAATTGTAATATTGTTCTTAGGATTTACTGTTATTCCAAAATTTATGAAACATTTTCAATGCATAATTTAATAAATACATGTATGTAATAAAGTAAAAAATTAGAAAAATAGATTGAAGAGCATAAAGAACTATTCTTATACACGTATTTAATATATTAAATCCTAATAAAAAAAATCATAAAGAAAGGAAAAAAAAAATAACTAATTCACCGACTGCTTTGAATAAACGATCTCAGGAATTTAGAAATCATGCATATCAAAAACAGTTCTAAAGATTAATGAATTCCAGATCTAGGAATTAAAATCTTACCAAACATTTTACCATTTTAATCAACTAACAAGAATACTAATTAATACCAAGGTCTATCCGTACTTGACACATGCACCACGGCGATATGGTAACCACTAACCAGTCCTAAAGCTATTGTTGATCAACAAGATTTTTTTATTAAAAAAAAATTTTTCTTGGTAAATATTGTCAGAGGTCACTTTATGTTAATTGATGGCTCGCTACATTCGTGTTTTGCGTCATGACGCATGTTCTACATTCTTTTGGAATATTCTTATTTTAAATTATGAAATTACATCATTTTACATGTGAATTTTATTTTTGCAATTCTATTTATATTTGCATATCAAGACTTTGTAGTTTGATAAGAAATGGGCGGTGTCATATCTACATTGGCTATAAAACTGATATTTTGGATGTATCCGTATCATGTTAGGGATTAAGGCGATTAAATGGAGCTTTCTGCTTTTATTCCGTTAATTGGGTGGTTTTCTTCATGATGTAATGTTTTGTTTCAGATGTGTTAAATTTTAAAAAAAAAATGCTTTCCTGCTTTAATACAACATTAAAGCGTGGTGGCTTATTCATGAGTATTCCATCGTCGTTATACTTAGCAGACTAAGGACAGAGAGCGGTGAAACTGTCATGTATATATAAATAGCTTTTTAAAGACGATGAATACATGAAATATGTCGTTTGGAAAGTTCGTGTATGTTTCGGAGGAGGGGGGGGGGTAGATGGACAGAAAAAAAATTCAAATAGATAACCATATCAGTCTAGATTTCATTCAAAAGTGCACATACATCAAGACTAGGTTTATTCTAAGCAATATATAGATACATTTTCTTATCAAATATTCAGATACATATACAACATTCTACGTTCTAAAATTTCATTATGTAATATACATTTGTCATTCTCTGCACACTGCAGTCAAAAATATTTTCTGTAAACATAAATAAAAACTTAAGGATTCATATAAAGAGATTTTTTTCATAAATTTCTCGATTGTTAGAAGGCATTATATCGTTTTTATTTTTACAACATTGAAAATATTTTGTTACCACCCTCCTCATAACTTTAATTAAGGAGTGAATTTTTTAACATGCTGAGACGGATGCCGAACAAATGATGCCAGAAATTTGCACAGATGCAATCGAACAAAAGACCTAGCCTTTAAAAAACAAGCACTATTTTTTTTTTATTATGACCGAAAGGAATCTACTTTGTGTACACCCAAATTATCGTTCTTAACATATATTTGAAAAGTAGGCAAACTTTAAGTTCAAGGTCATGGGGTCAAAATTCATAGTATATTTAAAAAGGTCTTGACACGGGTACGTGTAATGAACATGTGAAATATGAAAACCCTATCTCTTCTCTTTCAAACGTTATTTTCAAGGTTAAAGTTTTTTGTGACAGACGGACAAACGAATTAGATTAAATTTTACCTCGCTTTTGCAAAAGCAAGGGACAAGAAGACCTGCTAATAATCGGAACAAAACAGAGACCAATCTGAGAGCAGTCTGAAATCTGCTGAAGATGCAGCGTTGATTACGGCATCAATTATTCAAATATTCCACAAAGAAGACTTGAAGCTTTTTTTTTGTATTTTTTTTTTAAATCAGAAACGTTGAAATGCAAATAAAAAGTGATAAATAAGATAAACAAACAAGAAGGAAACTGAAAACTACCAAAATTCAAAAACCTAACTTATGAAAGGGGGAGTGATTCATTCATTTCCATTGCACTGAAAACATGGGAGTTTTTCTCCATAATATAAACAATAAAATTTTTGTTCTCTTTAAGTGAATGCAACAAAAACGACCATCTTTTTCTTTATTCTTTATTTCAACAAAAAATGGACCATTTCGTGGTAAAATACAACGGAGATGCGTATTTTTCGACCCCGTGGTTTTTTAGGCAGTTACAACAGCTGTACAAGGTCAATGCAAATCACATAGATCGTTATTTTATAAAGAAAAAATAAATATTCGTCATGCAGATTTTGCATATTCCCCGTATTATTATAAATCTCTTACATTTAACAAAATAGAACATCTTGATGTTTAAATAGTCTTCCTGTATTTTGCGACAGTTCAGATAAAAACTTAATACGACTTATTTAAAAGTTAACACAAAATTTAGAACAAAACAGCTTTGATTTTCTTGCCCCCGTAATTGAAGATTCGGTGGTACATAGTTTTTGTCGTGTGCGTCCGTCTGTTTGTATGTCCGCAAAAACATTCATCATGTCCATAACTTTCGATTCATTGGACTTATGATTTTCATATTTCACATGTGTATTCCTTAAGACAAGACCTTTCTTTGAGTACCACCAAATTTGACCTTTTGACATTGACCTTGGAGTTTGACACACTTTAACTCAAAAATTACAAACTTAATTTACTTTGCCCATAACTTTTCAACGACAGATACTAGGACTTTCACAATTCACATATGTATTTTTTGTGACAAGACCTTTCATTGGATACCAACAACTTTGATCTTTTGACCTTGACCTTGAAAATTTACGTACCTCGGATATAACTTTTGAGCGGTAAGGGCTAGGGCTTTCATACTTCACATATGTAACTCTTGTTATTTTGAAAGAACTTATGGCTTGACCTATTATTTCAAAACTTTAACCTTTGTCATAACTTTTGAACGATTAGTGCCAGGGCTTTCAAACTTCCCATATGTAACCCTTCGCAGTGAAAAGACCTTTCTTTGGAAACCAACAACTTTGACCCCTTGACCTTGGAGTTTGACCTTTCAAACCTTATCCTTGGCCATAACTTTTGAACAGGTGGAGCTAAGGCTTTCATATTTCATAAATGTATTTTTTGTGAGAAGACCTTACTTTGGGTACCAACATATTTAATCATTTGCATTACAGAAAAGTATTTAATCTTCGCTATGTTGCCATACCGAAGCATCAGTGTTTCCCAAACACATTTTGTTTTAAACCAACTTCTGTACGCATATCTGAATGAATAATGTGTTTGAACCATTATTTTACATAAACACCCATCTCTTTCCTCTCTTTTCAAATCTTGCCTGTATTTCTTGACCGTCATGTTTAAAATATGGTTTAAACTAAATTTAAATAAATAAATTAATATATATATATATATATATATATATATATATATATATATATATATATATATATATATATATATATATATATATATATATATATATATATATATATATATATATATATATATATATATATATATATATATATATATATATTAAAGAAATGACGACCCTGTCTAATTACTGCACAGGGACATGAAATTATTGGTAACTAAGTACACTATGCAGTATTAATTACTGAATGTATTATTTGAGTCATTTGTATGCACAGACGGGAATAGAGCCACATAAAGGACTCTTTAACTGCATTATTTTTTATGAAATGACTGACGCGACCTCTGTTTGATAAGTTAAAATAATCAAAATCTGACAAAAGAAATATAGATATTAGATTTTTTATGTAAATAAATGAGAACTGTCAAAGGAAATGCGTAGTGTATGCAATATTTCAAGATGCAAATATAATTCTTAACAGAGGCCCTCTGCAAATTTGTTATGCCAATATCTATATTAACGCATTACACGCATGCTCAGTGAAAATTGTATGCAAATTGTAATGATTTTTTTATTTTTTACACTTCCATCATTCAGTAAATGGGAAGTGGGGGTTCGCACTGTTAATCAATCAGTGGTTATACTTTTTTATCGCGACTTATATTTTTGATATTAATTTTATTTATTAAAAAAAAAGGATTGTGTAAGATACACAGCTTCCTTTAGCCCTGTCTATACAGCACTATCTATTTGCCTTATCCATTCCTTTTGTGAAAAAAAAAAACTGCGGGATCTTTCATGTAAATAGAAATTGGAATTCGAAATGAAATGTTATGTCATGTAGTCTTTTTTTTTTTATTTACGTCCATTTATTTACTAGTATAGATATTTTAAAAAGTTTACGTTAAACCTATCCTTGATATAGTTTACCACAGGTTTGGCTGCTTAATAGTAGTAGATCAGAAACTAGATGTCAAATTTTTCAATGAATCGGATAATTTTCTAACAATTTGAACGTTATGAGCATTATGCATGACATATAAAGGTTAAACATAGCTATGCATTTATGACGATGTACTGTTGCAAAACTACAATATGTACTCCATATAAAGTGCAAAAAATGGTTAATAACCTTTTTGGTAATATATGAAAATTAGAACACAATACCTCTGCTTTATGATAAATTCATAGATGAATTTGATGATAAATGATAAAATTATCGAAATACAATTTTTAAAACTTTTGATATAAGGGAAGAAGGTCAGGCAGGGATTTGATTTTCTTTAAGACCGAGGAACATTAACTGGCAAAATTGGAAATATACAGCATACGTCATTTCTAGCTGTTACAATCAAAACATTCACTGATAGACAATGAAATGGGCGGGTACAATTGGACGCGGACGTGGGGAAAACATCGGATTGAAATTGCAGATTGAAATTCATTTTCAATCCACCTAGGCTACGCTAGAAGGCACGTTATTACTGATTGACACAGAAGACAAATAATTTTAATTTTGGTACAGTTTGAAATTTGAATTTTTTTTGTCCGGTGTTTTAAATAAATTAATATTTAAGGGACAAATATTTCATTTCCGTTTGGTAAACATATTTATATCTTTGTGTTGGCGCAAGATGCAAATATAGGCTTGAGCTTTTTGATCACATTTTGAGGCGTCCGTCTGCAAATTTGTCTGCCTGTAAACTTTTATACTTAACGCATTACAAACTTGCCACAAAGCATCCTTAGGTGAAAATTGTAGGGCAAATTGTGGGAATTAATGAAAATTTGGTGGTATGTTTTAAAAATCTTCTTCTCAAGAACCACTGTGCCAGGAAAGATGAAACTTATGGGGAAGCATCCTCAGGAAGTGTAGATTCAGATTTGTTCAAATCATGACCCCGGGGGTAGGGCAGGGCCACAATGGCCGACCAAAGTTTTACATAGAAATATATAGGAAAATTCTTTAAAAATCTTCTTCTCAAGAATAACAAAGCCATGATTGATCATATTTATATGGAAGCATCCTCAGGTAGTGTCAATTCAAGTTTGTTCAAAGCATGACCCCTGGGAATAGGGCGGGGCCACAATGGCCGACCAAAGTTTTACATAGAAATATATAGGAAAATTCTTAAAAATCTTCTTCTCAAGAATAACAAAGCCATAATTGATCATATTTATATGGAAGCATCCTCAGGTAGTGTAGATTCAAGTTTGTTCAAATCATGGCCCCCTGGGGTAGGGCAGGGCCACAATTCCAAAGTTTTACATAGAAATATATAGGAAAATTCTTAAAAGTCTTCTTCTCAAGAATAACAAAGTCATAATTGATCATTTTTATATGGAAGCATCCTCAGGTAGTGTAGATTCAAGTTTTTTTCAAATCATGACCCCTGGGGGTAGGGTGGGGCCACAATGGCTGACCAAAGTTTTACATAGAAATATATAGGAAAATTCTTTAAAAATCTTCTTCTCAAGAATCACAAAGCCATAATTGATCATATTTATATGGAAGCATCCTCAGGTAGTGTAGATTCAAGTTTGTTCAAATCATGACCCCCCCCCCGGGGGGGTAGGGCGGGGCCACAATGGCCGACCAAAGTTTTACATAGAAATATATAGGAAAATTCTTAAAAATCTTTTTCTCAAGAATAACAAAGCCATAATTGATCATATTTATATGGAATCATCCTCAGGTAGTTGTGATTCAAGTTTGTTCAAATCATGGCCCCCGGGAGTAGGACGGGGCCACAATGGCCGACCAAAGTTTTACATAGAAATATATAGGAAAATTCTTAAAAATCATCTTCTCAAGAATAGCAAAACCATAACAGTTCAAAGGTTTACTTTTGGTTTTCAACTTTTCAATAATAAACCAATTTCTACTTTTTCCTAGCCACAATGCCCAAGTTAGCGATGTGGCCCATGGGCCTCTTGTTAAATAAAGTTGTCCAACAGTTTTCAGTGAGAATAAGTATAAAACTCATGCACTCTTATAATCCTAGAAATAAAATATATTGCCATGTTAAGCCATGACCTGACTCGACAATTTTTTACCCCCCCCCCCCCCTCCCCTTCTAAAATCAAATATCTCCTGAAAAAAAATCTTTTGTCTTCTATGATCTTTTGCGTTTTTAAAATTATAAGCTAAAACTCATAATAATGTGAACTTCAAACAATATGTATTTGGGAGTTGAAATTTGCTGATTTTTCATATACATCACTCTTTGCTTTGAAAACATGATAAACTTTCAATCCAAATACAATTTTTACCCGCCCATTTCATTTCTATCATGAATGTTTTGATTGTATCAGATAGAAATGACGTAAGCTGTATATTTCCAATTTTGCCAGTTAATGTTCCGCGGTCTTATCTGCTGGGAACATAATTTTTTTTTTTTCCGTTATATAAAGTTTATCATTGGATATTTTTATGACTCGTTTGGCATGCGCAGACGGATGTTCGCGTTGAGTTATGATATCAGAGTTTTCTTTGGAAATGTTTCCAATCAGGCACATGCAGTTTTAGAGGCAATGTTAAGAATATTCTAAATAGAAATATGTATACGGAATATACGGCAAGCAGGGCATTTATCAAATATAAATTTTGAGGAATTTTTTTTCAAATAACTTTTTAATAAAATGTGCTGGTAAGTAGAAAAATAAAAATTAAGGACACAAGTGTATCATGGAGAACGAGTGCTCGGATTTCACAAATACTAAGATATATTTGTAAACATCTTCAAGCCATATAATAGTGGGGAATTTTTACTATACTCATGTTTCATGGGGGGGGGGCAAAACTTTATCAAATTTTGGTGGGGGGGGGCAAAAATTTATTAAATTTTGGTGGGATATTTTTTTTTCTTTTTCTATATCTTTATTTCATGGATGACAAAAATTAATTTGTAATGTTCGTCTTGGTCTTGGAAAATGTCAAACTGAAATAATCCAATCTTTTCTACGATGGATTTTTTAGGAAAACAATTTTTGAAAACATAAATAGACATAATTTATGGGGAAACTTTCACCAATATTAAAGAAACTGCAATGCCTTTCAACAGCATAATTGAAAATCAAACAAAAAATAAATGGCGTAAATCTATAGATAATGAAATAAAACAAAACAAATCCTAATCTAAAATTCATTTTAAAATGAATCAAAACTTTAAAAAAAACTTTTACTTTCTGTCTGAGTAAATTGGAGTTGAAAATTTTAAGATAAAAAGATTGCATATTATCTTGCTATAGATCAGTTTCCATGCAGGTTTTCTTATGATGTGTAATCCCATACTGCTCTTTAAAATGTAACCAACCAATAGGAAAGAGGATAGAAATGAGCGAACTACTTTTTGCAATGAACGTTACATATACCGTGTATTTAAAAATTCTCAGGATGAAAAAATGCATTATTCTTATTTTATTTTATTATTTTTTAATTTATTATTTATATATCTTATTTATTTATTTTACACACTCAGTTGATGCAATTGGATTATTATTTATATTTAAACACATAAAAAAGAAAAAGAAGTATTCCTTAAAAATGGTTTCATATTTTTTCTTTCTCGGAGTATAAGCCAAAATTGAAAATAAAGTAAGAATAAGCCAAAATTAAAATAAAAAACCAGCATACATCTCCCTCATTTTTCAAATTATTTGGAAATTTGGGAAGAAAAAAATCTATTAGAAGAACACTTCGTCTTACCCGCTGTGGTATATTGATGTCAGTGAGAATGGCATGCAAGTAGCTGCTAAGAGGGGTGTTTTAAACCCTTTCAAAAAATGCTGACTTTGACAGAATCAACCAATCAGGGAAAACAGCGTCACTTTACATTGAAAATTATAAGGAAATTTGAGAGGGCAAAAATGGGGGGGGGGGGGGGGGGGGGATCACACACGTTTTGTTTAAGACGCCCGTTCAGAAACGATTTGCATAAAGTGTCATTTGAAGGTGCATTTTACAATTTAAAGGACATTCAGAGAAGGGCAATCAGAGAAAATTAAGCAGAACATATTATTGTTACCCGCATGAATGACGGAGAGTCAACCAACTTTTGACTTCCAACACCACAAGGAGAAGGACTATTGGCCCTACTGCACTAAATCAGTAAATCTGTACCATCAGAAATAGAGACCGCGCGAGGCGGGTATCGTCTGTTGATGTTATATTACACCATACATATGAATCATCAGAAATGAACAATTACCCCCAAATTACTATTTAAAAAAAGACAAAATTTAAAGTCATTTTAACCTTCTGAAGGGTATGTAGTCAGTAGTTTCTATTTCCGAACACATAGTCAACCTTTGATAGCCGTGCTTTGTATTAAATTAAAACGAAGATGTCTTACGCCTGTATCCGGTTACCCCTGCTCTATAAATCTGTGTCGCGTGCTTTTGTTGCGCAAATTCTGTCATTTTGTGCCATTACAGCTAACGAGCAGAAAATGCTTTAGATTGTTAATTATTACACTTAATACTTTTTAGCAATTTGTGTGAATATCAGCATTTCAAAGTAATGTATCGAAACAATCATTTTGCATGTTCTGTAGACAGGACTTTTGCATATAGACATGCCGAACGTCTGATAAATTTTGCAAGTAAAAATGCTGATTTTAATTTTCAATATAAAAGGCTCTTTATTTGATTTTCAATGTAAAAGGACATATTTTTTAAGTTAAAATTTCTTCTATGAAATAGTTTGGCAAACATCTCCGACCCGACAAATTAATATTGAGAGAAGATATTTCTAGGTACTAAAAAGGAACACTCCAGCTTCCTCAGCAAGGCATCGATTGCTGGACAAGCGTGATCGACGTGTAGGATTATTATAGACAGGGAGGCGTATGGTAGGACAATTGAAGGACAGGGACAAAAACGGACCAAAACCCGCGACTAAATCTCAATTTATTACCCTTATCAGCTTATAACAACACGCTATGTACACAAAAAAGTTAAAATGAAATGTTTTCTTGTGATAAAAATTTTTATAACCAATAAAATAAATTGGAAATCAATTTTTGAAAAATCAAAAAAAAAAATAAATAAATAAAAAATAAATAATTTAATTATCAAAAATCGAATACCAAAAACTTGACCACAGAATAAACATTTAACGAACATCTCTCTTAGCAAATTTGATTTCACATACCTTAAAAAAATTAAAATATAATTTAAAAAACGTTTGAAAATAAAAATATTGTGTTATATATATATAAATAATTCTCAAAATTTAATTTTTACTCAATAAAATTTTTTAAGCAAGTGGAGTCATTATGTTTTATTATGGGGATAAAGTTCTTGCCTTACCTCAGCAAGTTTCCTGCGGCAACTGTTGCCGTTAGTGTATTCAGTGGGGGATTTGGGTATTTACTCAGAGCGAGGCAAACGCTGTCTCGGACTGTTCATTGATAAAATTTACAACCTTAACCTTGACCTTACTTCACTTCCTCCCCGTGGTATTGACTCTATAAACAGCAAGATAAAACTGGCCCTTATCGGATAATTGTCTCATGATACTTTATGCTCTTAGTGAAAAGAAATAGTAAATATTAAATTACATTGAATCCTTTGAGATCAATAATTTTTTTGATTTACTTTCGGTTAAGTTAATAATTACACATCTTACAAGGGTCACTTTGGTAAACATAAGTGGTTGGACTCCAAATACATTTTTACCAATTAAAAATCTCCGTTCAAGCTAGCTAGATAAAGCTGAAGTGAAGGATCGCAATGGGTACGAAAAGGTTATATGATATGAGACAAAACACAATGTTCAAACGCGTTACCCCTCCCAGAGTCTTGTATAAGACCCTTGTACTTGCCTATAGTATATAATGCTAGTTTGCTAGGAACCCACTTCAAACTCTTAAATATGTTTTTAATACAAGAATTTGTAATATTCGCCTCATAATAATTAGGAGGCCATCATTCCAAAATCTTCGCAACTTTTTTTAAATAGATTGGAAACACGTTCATCACAACCCTTTTCATACCAACCACGTTAAATATATCTTGTATATAGTCTCACAGTTACTTTGGTAATCTACAACAATAAGACGTATGATTTTATTCAAAACTGAAAAATAAAGAGTCATTACCATGACGAAATAAACTATGATGTTTGGCATTATTTTGAAAGGCCCATCCACACGACACATTGCTTTCACTACATCGTGTTCTCCAAACATTACACCATGATCCGCCCCCCGTGTAACACCGTCGTGCGGGAACCCCAAAACAGACTCCGACAAAGTCCATCACGGACACACATTCTACACAGCGTTTCCACATAATTTCAATGAAATGCAACTGCACGATTTTTGTTTATTTATAATTAAATTGCATAACTCTGGTGGGTTGTCGTTCTATACTTTGACACAATATGACGAAATGACACTTTGGCAAAATTGTAAATATATTCAATGTTCAATGCATTATGGGAATAGTTTTAATTTCCAGACAGTCTTTTATGCAAAGGGACTGTTTGTGTTCAGCTGAACATTCATATTGCAGTATGATTTCTACTAAATCTCTCAATTCAGCTAAAAAATTGTTTGCTAGTTTGCAGATTAGTGGTAGTCGATGACATTCAAAAATAGATTCATCAGAATTACAAACCACAGGGACAAACTGAATTAGGATGAAATTCTGAGCTTCCAAAATACGTAGTAACAAGACCCCAGTAATTTCCTTTTACCATCACGTGTATAATGCTTTGTATTACAGGAGATAAACACGCCTGACACATCTGTTTATTTGGCTATTTTACTAGAAAAAGACGTTAATGGTTATTTAACAAGAAAGCTTAATGGTAAACGCAATGATTTTAACTTTTCAATCGTCAATTTCTCTTACTTATATACAGCATTATACCCTTGTCACCTGCGTAGGGAGTTTTTATATCTCGGTTGATTCGAAACGAAAAAGCATGTTCTGCGTATGAACAATTTCTAAAACGAGATAAGTTATTGAAAAAAAGTTGATGAAGTAGAATATCAGCAGTTTTTTTTTTAAATTCATTATTTTGTAAGTTCTATAGTCGATACAATAACCTTTTCAGCAAATACAATCTATCATTACATGTAAGTCAAACGCTGACTGACTTTTTCATACTAATTGTTAGGCCATTATTTACACACTGAGTTGTCGACGGTTTTTCCCGAACACGACAAGGAGCACACAACGGGTATGACCGTCGGCAGAGGATGTTCACTCCTCCATGGCACTTTATCCCATCTTTGATTCTTTGGAGGTCCGTGTTTGCTCAGCTCCAATTTTGTATTATTAAAGGGACTTTGGAGCTTAAACAATCTCTATATATTTCACGAAAGTATATTTTACTGTACAAAGTTTTTAACTCCAATATGATACAACCTATCTGTACATTATCGTAAACTTGAGATGGGTGTCTCCAATATTACAAATCGGCAGAATGAGAAATTGTGGAAAATCATTTCAAGTATTTGTAAATCATTCTAGAAAAGGGCCAATTCAACATATACATAAATAAAATTTAGAAAAATAATAATTGTTTTAATTAGCCGTTGAACTACATGATTCTCTGTCAGACCTCAGTGCCTGTTTCATTGTAGAAGTTGTTGCTTATACATAAATTTTATTTAATTTTTTTTTTCATGTTGAATATAGGGGAACCTTTTATCAGAATTACAAAACGGTGTGCGCATTTTTCAATGAAAAGGTACAAAGCGTTTTATGTTCCGTATCTATTAAAGTATATAATGGAAATAACCTATCACACATTTAATTAAAAGCATAGGAAACGTATATTTCATATCTTCTGACAACGGTTTCTAAATCCCACTTAAATAAAATATACTTATTTTCAGGATATAAGCTTCATTATCGGCCACAGCATTTGATAGAAAGCGGTTAGAAAGTGCACATGGGGAAATGAGACGTTATTTTTATATTACTTCAATAAAATAATTCATAAATGATAACAAGTAAAAATCATGAGTAAAATATTTTAAAAACTTGCTTAAACTTAGTATTAAATGTTGTTATTATATTTCAGTTTCATTATCATTTCTCATCATTTCTCATCAGATCATCGATAATTTATGGTAAATATAAAAAGAGTTTACATTAGCTACTCCCCAGCCTGGGAGTGTGTAAGATATGAAAAGAAATCGTCAAGATTTTCCGCATAATAATGATGTGGTTCAAGTGTATCGTGAATGAAAAATTGAAAAGTTTTTCAGCTAATAATAAAAATTGTTTTGAATGCATTTGGTCTACATCTACAAAGGAGACCTTTTTTTTGACATTTTGCACCGCGGCCTGCAGAAACCATGGGCATTATCACGTGACCAATATCCAGGGTATCAGCACGTGGTTCATCTTCAGAAGCCTACATCTTTGTTTTGATGACAATAAATTCTTATAATTCATCAATGAACATATTTTTTTTTACATCGATAAATCTGTTTATTAGCTAATGTGGTAATGTCTATTTATTTAATTCTTTAAAAATATTTATTGTGCTTTGAAGACTGCATGACTGAAATAAAAATGATTTGAACAACTATTTCACCTTTGAATATCTTGACGTGCTTTCCTTGATTGTGAAAGAATTTTTTTAAATGCTTAATTTTGTTTGCAGCCGATTTGATGCTTTGCATCAATTTAACTTGTTTATACATTGAATTAGAATTTCTCAGTTGGTGCATCATAAAAAAAACATTATAATAACCAATTACTCAAAGTTCAGATACCCTGCAAAAATGCAAATGATTTCTTTTATGTGCGATAAACATGATTAACAATTTAACCTTGAACGTACTGCCGTTCCTTAGGTCAAGTGAGTTCTGTTCATCATTTATCGTTTTTTGACCCCAGATATTAAGTTACCAGTATTTTATTCCAAAATTTATATCAGGTTACCAGAATTTTAATTTACTGAGTGTTCATTAAACTACCTTTGAGTGCACTTCTAAACTGAGTGTTCATTAAACTACCTTTGTGTACACTTCTAAACTTAAAAATTAAAGTAAATACTGCTATAATCATATGAACACTGCACATCCTCGTCAGAATTTACAAATATGAAATATATATAGGTAACAAACAGTATTCAAGCTCATAATACAAGTCAGGAGCAGAGGACGAACCTCTTACACATCAGAGGTGGGATCAGGTGCCACGGCGGAGTTGGCATCTCCTGCTGACCGGTCACATCCGCTGTTTGTTCCTTCTCATGATAGATAGAATTTCCTGATAAGTTCATTGAATCGGCCATGAAGAACATACGAAATGCTGACGTTACCATTCATTGAGTAAAAGCATTTGAGCTAAATAAGTACAGCATTTTACGGTATATTTTTACAAAAAAAAACAAAAAAAACGCCATAACATCAAAGCCTCTGGCCCAGGCACTATGTATTTTATAGTTTTTGATAAGATATCCTTACTTATCATATTCCATGTAATTTTTTTCTTTCGAAATACCCAGGGACAGAGAAAAAAAAATATTCAATGAATGTAAGCATTTATCTATATAACCCCGCTCTTACACCAGAATCACCTAACCAGGGACAATAAAATTCATCATTTCGGAAAAATCATAAAGGTCTATATGTGCAGTTACTTTTTTTGTTAAGAACCCAGAAGCAGAGATTTCCAGAGTTGTTTTTTTAAATAATACATTTAATAGAGCCCACCCTAGCACCTCTGACCTTGAAGCCACAATTTTTTAACAATGTTTAGCACATATTGGAAGAAGCACCCTAGCTTGCTCAACATAAATATGCACTTTTCAGCTTAATTAATTGACTGGTGCAGAAAGCTTATTATTAAAAACGTACGTTTTCCACACAGGCACCTGACGTTACTTATTTTTCTTTTAATAAAAAAAAATATACACATACCTATTAGGTATGTGTATATATTTTTTTTTATTAAAAGAAAAATAAGTAACGTCAGGTGCCTGTGGTTTTCCACTCTAAATTAGAATAAAACTGTTACGTAACACCCTGTATCTCATAGCCAAATAAGGAAATCTAATAGATTTTTATTCACCAATATAGATTTCCAATATGATACCTACTTAATAAGATAATACGTTATAGTCTCCAGACAGAGACTGAGTTGACGAAAGAGGGGTTCAATGGATAAAAACATTAATTTCTGTAAAAAAGTTAAGGATAGATGATATGCATATTTGTTTAATTTTCATTGACATGTGTCTTAGCTTAATATTCTTTTGTGCGCTGCCTCTATCTCGATGCCCTGGGTCATTGTGGGGTCTTGTTGACACATGACCTCCTGGCAGTGAGCACCTTTTGAACACGATCTTGGCGACCACAATGTCAAAAAGGGGATCAAAACACGAATTAGGTTTGTCAATCCTTCATTACAAGTAGCCTCAAAATTTCATTTCCTGTATCTACATTTGTACTTACAAATTGAATGCCATTTACCGTTGTAATAAACAGGACCTGATATAAGAGAACATCCTACGTAAAGATGCTTCATTCCTCGCCTTAATCACTTCGTTAATTATCACAATATATACGATATACAAGTTTATTTTTTGGTTGATAAATTACCTGTACTTTGATCTGTTTGTATAGATTTTTCTACCATAATGTTTTTTTTTCCCCTCGACATTTTTTTTACACCCAAATGTTTCAATACGGAATGAAAAAAAATATATGAAAGGACCCTTTCAATGATAATTGATTATTAAAATTAGAACAAATATCGAATGACGTTATTTTTCATGATATATACATGTAATGACAAATGAACACTGCTAATCTGTCCTGCCTGTAAACTGCAAAAAACGCTGTCAATTGTGTTATTGACACGCATATTCATGATCATTTTGTTAAGGTATTCAATCCCTAGTAGCAACATATTCAATAAAATTGAATACATAATAACAGATATGAAGGTGCTGAATACTCAGTATATATGTCACCCGCTTTCGCGAAAGCGAGGGGACATTAAATCTCATTCTTCTGTCCGTCAGTCTGTCCGTCACAAAAACTTTAACCTTGCCAATAACTTTTGATTGAGAGGAGCTATGGCTTTCATATTTCACATGTGTATTCCATGTGACAAGACCTTTCTTTGGGTACCACCAAATCTGACCTTTTGACCTTGACCTTGGAGTTTGACCTACTTTTACACTGAAATTCTTAACTTACTTTAGCCATAACTTTTGATCAGTAAGGACTAGGACTTTCATATTTATATATATATTGTTTGTAGCAATGCCTTTCATTGGATACCAACGTTTGAACTTTTGACCTTGACCTAGGAGATTTTCGTACTTATGAAAAAACGTTAAGCTTGGCCTTAATCTTTGAACAGTTAGGGCTAGGGCTTTCATACTTCATACATATAATCCGTGTGAGAAGACCTTTCATTGGATACTAAGAACTTTGACCCTTTGACCTTGACCTTGGAGTTTGATCTACTTTTTAAAACAAACCTTGACCATAACTTTTGAAGAGTAAGAGCTAGGACTGTCATACTTCACATCTATAATCCTTGTGACAAGACCTTTCATTGGATATCAAGAACATCGACCCTTTGACTTTGACCTTGGAGTTTTACTTACTTTTTAAAAACTATGACCTTGGCCATAACTTTTGAACAGTAGATTATAGGACTTTCATATTCCACATATGTATTTTTTGTGGCAAGAACTTTCAATTGATACAAACAGCTTTGAACTCTTGACCTTGACCTTTGAGATTTCCGTACTTATGAAAAAACTTTAACCTTGGCCATAACTTTTGAACGATAAGGGTTAGGGCTTTCATACTTGACATATTTAAGGTAGATCGCGGGTTTACTGTCTGCCTGAAAACATAGTCTGAAAATTTGTCAACTGAATCCTCCCGTTTCAAATTTTACTTTCTGAAATTTTTGTGAGATTCGTATGCGTGGTTATATTGTTATCGTATTTCAAAGGCACTAATGTTGATGAGAACTGGTGACGCTATAACAATGAAATATATAGTAAATGCCCCTTTCTCACCAGTAAACGCATTTCAAAATCATGCTCATAATATGAAAACGACGCAGACGAATTTTATATAACTCAACACAATGAATGTGAGATAAATTTAGAATCGATCTATCAAAAAAAATTAATATGTGTTCTCGCTCATTTTCTCGCAAAAAAACTTCAAAGTTTTACTAATTTGTAACAAAGGTATATAATTTCATTAAGACGTTATATAACGTTAGTGCGACGTCATTATTTTCGTACGTCTCGGAATCACAATGTAATCAATACTTCACTAAAAAAAACATGTTTTATCCGCATTTTCAATTTTTAATTGATTGACAATAAATGTTCATGTAAACATTGTCATAATTTACCTAAATTGTCACACTTTTTTCAATGAAACAGAGTCATGTTATTTGAATCAATTTTGACCTTTCATATTTTAACTTTATGTTAACTCTTAATTTAATTTAGTATTGATTAGTTATTGATTAATCCTTTATTTTTTATAACATATAAATAAATATTTTTACAGACAAAATATATAATGTTTGTTTTATTTTATGATGCATACTGATGGAAATACGTTTTGCTTGTTTGTGGTTTGATACTGTAAACGTAAAGCTTTTAACGTCGAATCCTATTGTGACGTCATCAAAGGCTTTCATACTTCATACCTTAATCCTTGTGACAGAACCTTTCATTAGATATCAAGAACTTTGACCTTGACCTTGGAGTTTTACCTACTCTTTAAAAACTTTAACCTTGGTCATAACTTTTGTACTGTTGGGGCTAGAGTTTTGATACTTAACTTACTAGTATGTAATACATGTGAGAAGAACTTTCTTAATAAACCAACAACTTTGACCTTGGAGTAAGAACTTATCCCTTTCAGTAACTTTTGAACAGGTGGTTTATGAGAAGACGCTACTTTGGGTTATAATGTATTTAATTTGCATTTAAGAAAAGTTCAATTTTTGCTTTGTTGCCATACGGGTCATCAGTGTTTCACAAACACATCTTGTTCCTTATACTGAGAATAGATAAGGCTTTTATATTTGACATGTGCATTACTTGTGACAAAATAATTTAATTTTAGTTGTAACTCGTCATTTGATTGGTTAAACGGTTTTATCCATTTTGTATAACATAACTTGCCTACGTCACAATGAGTTACGTCAAAAACGTATTAATCCGCTTGACGTTAACTTTTAAAATATGCTATATTTGAAGTCTTTTTCCGAAGGAAAAAATGGAAATATTGTCTCATTGTCTGTACATTGAAATTAAATTATAAGGAATGAAGCTTATTTCAACTCATGTTATCCGATATAACAAAAGAAAAGTTTAATCTTTGCTTTGTTTTATAAACCGCTTCGCGGTTTATAAACGTACAACTGTTCCAAGTTATATTATAAGAGATAAGGCTTTTATATTTGAAAAAGCTTCATTTGTGACAAAATATTTCCAAGGATGCTTTGACCCCTTGACCTTGACGACTGACCTTTTTTTTTTTTAATTAACTCCAGTGATAATTTTTAAATGACATTTGATAGCGTGTCATATCTGACATAATATGTCATTTAAAGAAATGATATCTCACACACAAAGACACCGAAAGCGGGGGACCACAATTCTTTGAATTTGCTTGTTTAGACTTACTTCCGATTTATTACTATTAGCATGTAAATGTAGAATGTGTCCTTATTTATGCACTTGAGTTTTGGTAAGAGTTATATCCCTTTATTTTTCATTAATAAAAAATCAATTTTAAGAATTTTATCTGGTAAAAAAAATCTTTTTAATTGTCATTCTATTTTTAATGTTTAAATGCATCTTTCCACAACAGTATTTTATGATATTCGTATTATTTCTACTATAAAATGCTTTAATTTAAAATCAGAGTATTATGTACTTAATGGACAATTAAGGGTAGAGAATTTGGTCTATTAGGGATGGAAATCCTTAAAGTGTTGTAAATTTATAACGCTGTTCTGCAGAATGTTATGTACATTGTCTTGGTTCAGATAAAATTCTATTTTTTCCCGATGTGTTTATTAGTTTGGTTCGATGGGGTTTTCAGTCACAGACATAGTTTTGTCTCTACTATGGATTCTACCTTACCAATATTCCCCCAAGAAGCAATATAAAACGAAACGAGAGGGCATTTAGCACTTCAACATTGACGCCAAAATTATTTCTTTAAAAAAACTAAATTGACAAAAACTGCAACAACACAGTGCGTTAAAACAGTGCAGGGAGTACAGAACACAGCTTCTCTAACAATTATAGGTTCATTCTCTCATGAAGGGAAACAGTTTCAGTTTTTTTTTATTATTGTAATCAGTGCAATGTGTTATGTAAATAGGTGCAATACCATTGAGTGACTGAGGGCGCACAGTGCCTCTACGGGAGAAAAATACTGCCCCCTGGTGGATGTAATGATTTACATCATGTCAAAGGCAGGGAATCTTTATCTCAAAACTCTTTCTTTGATTTGACAACTTAGATGAACAATGAATGCATTCTTTTTTGCCAATTTGCAACTTAATCCTAAAATACAGAATACAATGAAGTAAAAAAGATTATTCTTAAGTCTCAGACTTTTAAAATTAAATTAAAAAAAAAAAACAAATTTCGCAAAGCATAGTACCAGACCCATCGATAAATATTTGTCAATAGCTATTTGTCACATTATTTGCTTGTCTAGGCAAATCCGAAAGAAAGGAGGGGGTAGTATTTTTTAATAAGTCAACTGAATAATTCATTCGTATTTTGCTATATTCTTTCACTTTTTGGCTGGTACGATTTTAACTTAGTGCACGATTATGCACATTGTTTCTAAATAGCATACACAGTTTTTTTTTTTGTTTTTTTTTTTTGCAGAAAAAGACATTATTTGATGCATCGTCCTCTACAAAAATTTGAATTTTTCAATTAAAATTTGTTTATGACTATTATTGTCATATATAAATTTTAATTGAAAAATTCAAATTTTTGTACAGGACAGCATGCACACCAGATATTCTTATACTGTTGTTATTACCTGACTTATATTTTTCATTTTGAATCGTTTTTTGATTTTTTTCCTTGCTTTTGCATGTCGCGCTAGAGGACCCCTGACACTGGGGCCAAACATTTCACAATGTCGTAAAAGGCAGTTTTTTCTCATCAGAGGAATAGAATCACACCCTTACACCAGAACCTCTGACCCTGGGGCCATGAAATTTATAAATTTGAATGAAGCACCCTTGCTTCATCATAACCAAGCACTTACTAGATGTTTATTTTAATGATATTAAGGAGGAGAAAAGAAGACTTTCAAAGAATTATACATTTTCACTTTATAATCAATGAAGCCACGCCCTAACACCAAAGCCCCTGACTAAGGGACTATGAGATTCCCAATTTTGGAAGAGGCACCCGTGCTCTTCATAACTAAGCATTTAGTTTATCACCTTAATATTTGAGCACAGGAGAAGATTTTCAAAGAACTATTACATTTTCACAAGCCTTAATCTATAAGCAAAAAATCTACTAACATTACAAATCTATGAAGAAGGCATTAACACGGATTCTGGAAATTCAAGAGATGGGATCAAGTAAGCAGTCCCTATAAACCAGTCACACCCGCCGTCAGTCATAGTATTGAACAAATAGATGGGACATTCCATAGTCATATTCAGTATATGCTATATATATGTGTTTTTATTTGTCATCATTGTTGTTTACATTTATATCTAGCTATAAAATTGTGAAGAGATCAATAAATTCAGTTCAGTTCAGTATATACCAAAAGCCTAAAAATTGGTATAAAACAAGTCATCCAATTACGACCCAGTGATAGGTCATAGTTGCTAACAAGGCTATAATAATCATCATAGAATTTTAGAAATGCCGACTTTAAACGAGGTTTTGAAATCCCTGTAAAATCAACTTATCAGTGAGTAGCATGCCCTGTAAAATCAACTTATCAGTGAGTAGCATGCATCTCTTAAAATTGATCGTTTTCAGAGCAATCTCTTGGGTAGCGAAAAGGTTGGGAGATATAAACACCAAAAGTAGGTGACAGTGGAATATTCCTATTTCTACATGAATGAGGAAATTTTTTTCAAGTTTTTTTTTTTTTTCAAAAATGATCGTTGAATGACAAATATATGTGGCATGTCTTCAGAAAAATGATATGAATATGAGGCATGAATTTAATTTTTGAGAATTCATGAGGTACGTGAACTACAACGCTTCACACCTGCATATCTATATGGAAGTGCTAAGCTTTAACGCGCTTCATGAAATATGCAGGCGTGAAGCGTCGCAGTTCACATGTCCTCGTGAATTTCTCAAAAAATAAATTCATCGCTTAAAACGTTGATATCTGAATGTCGAATTAAAGGCCACAGCAAGCGTGTAGAAGTTTTTGAACACATTCTGCTGAATAAGAATATAAAAACAGGTGGGATAGTAAAAGAGCACAATTAGTGCCCATCGGAATTTAGAGTTTTTTAGAAAGCCTTACCCCAAGGATCATGAAACAGACTTAGACTTAAGTCAAATTTTCAATTGCATGTAATATGCTCATTGATTATTGAATTTATATCTAAATTTGCAGATAAAAGACTTTCGGAAAACAATGTGAAGAAATGTTTTGATTTAGGGGTGTATGACTTCTACAACATTTAAATACAAGATATTTTATTTTTACTTAAGCTTAAGATGTTTTGGATCCCGGGGCCTGGTTCCCAAGAGGAACTCCAGCATCCCTTTAATATCATCTTCAGAATATTTGTGTGAAGAATCAGAGTGATTTTTAACAAAGACTTTTTGATATACTTTGAATTACACTCCAATTCCTAAGAAACCTCTAAGCTAAAAGTGCTTGAAAAATTTAGATCTGGTGACCCTAAGTAGTGTTTAAAAAATGATTTGCCATAAAATTCAAAAAGTAATTCATAGTGACATTCTTTTTCGTTGACACAACCCGCGATGTAGCAGAAAAATGCTCTTTCAACAGACGAATATACACTTCATCATATTGGTTTTCTTATCGGAATTTGATTCAAGCCAGCCTCTCCCTCTTAAAAAATCCCTAATACACCTCCCTGTGAAATTGAAAAAAAAAATCTACTGCTGTAAAAATCTCTTATCGAAACTAAAAATTTATCCTATTCTATATATCATCTCCAATATCATGCAGCTTCCTCCAGCTATTTTCTGGTAAAGTTTACTTCATTCATGAATGCAAGAGAAAAAAATCGATCATATAAATGACTTATATTAAAAGAAACTATCACACCAGGATTATCAAAGAAATGTCGCAGACTCCTTGGGCTGATCTTGGAAGAGGGCTGTATCGCTCGGCTAAATCTGTATAGCTCTGTATAAATTTATACGCCTATCATACTTCCTAAATTAAAATTAGATACTTATAAACCTTCGGCAGATCAACAAATATACTCACATTTTGATTTTCGGGTTGTTTCGTCTGCTGGTTGGAATTTTCGCTTAAGAAGCCGCGTACTCACACTGACTTGAGCATCTTATATAACGGGAGCCTTATCGACTCAGTGTTAGCGCCGCCCAGATAGAAGGCCGCAGACTCAGGAAATCAATCCGGAATTGGACCGTGTATCTGCTTCAAACTTATCATTGTTAAACTGTATGGGTTTAATTTAATGTCATTATAAAGGGCATTTCAATTGACCTTCCTTATTTCTTTAAGGACTTCTTCCGTACGTCTGCATTACTAGTTCTTAAAAGGAGATGGATGAACTTAGCGTGCAGAAAGCCCACTAGCTTCAGATATATAAAAATTATATTCAAATTGTGAATTAAGTATTTAGAGTAAAGTTCTCATCATTGATTTTTATGAAATCATGATAAACAAAAAGTTTTGAGGAAAATTTTTCGTTAAATTTATTCTTTTATAAAAGAAAAAAATAATATGGTATCCATTGGGTTCGAACCCTGGTAATAAAAATCCTGAGTTGCATTCTCTACTGAGACTAGCACGCTAACCACTACGCAACACAAGTCCTGATGAGGAGTGGCATTTAAATCATATGTGTGATATGACGATTGACTTAAGGGACTTCAAGTATTTCTTGAAAATATACGAAAGTTATGTCATAAAATTATATTTTAAAGGTATAGTGGGTCTTTGCTCCATAATTTTGGAAACCAAAATATGTATGTTTGTATGAAAACTTTGAGGATAAACTTTCAAAAAAATGGAGAGAAGACCCACTCATATCGAAAAATAGTGTTTTTGTGTGAAAAATGACTCGTTTTTTCCTCTTTCGTGTGTGTATAATATTTCATAGGCAAATAACTTCAATCTTCATGAGATTTGTGCAAGTTGTAGAGATTTTACATAAAGTATACTTTAGTTAAGGAATAACTGTCTTATTTTTCGAATTCATGAAGTGATCAATGGATTGGCTTGTGTGATAATTTGCATAAACGCCGAAGGCGTTTATGCATAAAATTATCACACAAGCCAATCCATTGATCATCTTCATGAATTCGAAAAATCTGACAGTTATTCCTTATATTTACATGCTTTGATTCCGCCAATCCACGGGCTCCAAGCCTGCTTCTCTTTAGGTGTTGTCCCGCCCTGCACGTGGTTTTTTTTGGAACCGTGCCAAAACATTCATGAGGAAATCAATTACATTTACAATTGGTAATTTTATCTCGGACAAAGACATTGGAAATGTAAATATTGTTAGATGAAATATTAAGGAAAATTTTGATATATACTGAAAGGAAAAAGAAACGCAGGGTAAACTTCTGAGGTGAATTAGATATGTTTTTCTTTAAATATGTTTTAGTTTTTATATCTAACTTTTAAAATCATCTTTCAAAAAGATATAACCAAATTCCCATTTGATTTTGTCTAATAATTCATGAGTTACTGAAGCTCAAATGACGATACCCCCAAAACGTGAAAATCGAAAACTCTCATTATCTTCAATGTCTCTCCCGTGCATCTGTCAGAGCCTTATTTCTCCTTTGCTTGGAATTTCATTAGAGTGTTTATTTTTCAGACCCTGGCTATATTTGGCATGGGTAACAATGTAAAAACATAAGTAAAACGGCGCGCGCATGCACCAGTGAGAGGAATAAAACAGTAAGTTGACTGGCTCAAAAAATTAAATTGCGGAATTGTTTTCTTTCAAATTTCGTATGAATGTAATGATTATAATCGTCTACTGTATAAATGGCTGTTTTTGTGGTAGTAAGGTGGCGATTTAAGAGATGGCAGGACGAATAACCAGCTCGTAACATGGCTCTATTTCGCGTTAACGTCATTGTCACGGTTGATTGAAGACCATTGCAGACCCTCTTTGACAACGGGTTACAAATTTTATGGGGGAAAATTTGCAAGAAACTGCTTAATAAACCGTTGTTGCCTTTTTCATTAATTAGGCAATTCGAAAAAAAGACCCCATTGAACTTCCATAAACTGTGCCAAGATTGCAAGAAATTCATAATGTCTCTTTATATTGAAAAACGATGTGCATACCTCATATGCATCAAATAATGCAACAAGATTTGCTGACAAACTCGTCGTTATAAAATTGCACGTGTTTTAGGCTTTTTAGCGTTTTCCCTACGTGACGTCATAAATTTTACGGTTGAGTAAATCTGAATACTGATTTTGGTGCACAGTAACTAAATTTCTCTTCTGACCAATTTTCGTAATTTTCGGTCATGTGGTCAAAGTGTTTTCAAACATTATGCTACCCTGCGTTTCTTTTTCCTTTCAGTATAGTTGAGATTTAATTTTTCACCTTCATGTTTGTTGCGCTATGGGCGTATCTCTCGTCATGTTCACCCATCTCCTTACATGTGTACTAGTACACTATAAAAAAAAATAACAAGTTAATGTCACGAAGAAAACTAGTAGATTCACTGTCCATACAATTACTACCTTAATAGTAGTTTTACCAGATATTGGTATATTTACTAGATAAGATTAGTAAATTTAGAATTGATGAGTAACTTTCACTAGGTATCTAATACCCCATTCATACGACATGATTTGCATACCTCAGTATATTTTACACATGAGCAAATTTACTCACATGTGCAATTTTTGTCGTATGAACTGATATACTCATATGCAAATTCTGCACAGTTGAGTAAATTTACACCTGGTCAGGACTAGGTGCAAATTAACTTTTGCATACACTTTGTAGCAAATTATTAGTTCATGTGTGTAAATTGTGTCGTATGAACACGCAAATTTATTTATGTATGTATTTTGTTTTGTTTATTTTATAAATTTCCATTTCAAGTGTTGTTTCGATTGTGTATGCATTGGCGTGTAAAATACCAGTCTGTAAACATGGTGGCTAGATTGATTGTATATTGTTTAACGTCCCTCTCGAGAATTTTTCACTCATCACTTGCCGGTGGAGAGCTGCAAATTTTGTCCTATACTCGGCACTCAGGGCCATTGAGCAGGGAGAGGTCTTTTTCATGCCAGCACTTACTGCGACACGGGACCTCGGTTTATATACGGTCTCATCCGAAGGACCGGTCTCCACGTCCAACAATGGGATTCGAACCCACGACGTAAGGATCAACTCCTTACTTCGCGACACTATAGCAGACGCTTTAACCACTGCGCCACGTGGGTGACTTGGTGGCTAGAAAGCAAAACTATTAAGCAAGGAGCCATTATCCCCTCTGAGATAAATTTTCGAATTTGCAAAAACGAGGGCATCTTGCACCCTTTACTGGCAAATCCATGTTTATGTCTCTAAAGATATAGCTGTGGTCGCAAACAAGTGCCCTGTAGGATCAATGAGTTGTGTCATTACTATTCCAGTTCTCTTCTTGGGAATGTTCCGGAGCAATGATAGGAACATGCATTCCATTAATCGCTCGTGCCCCATTATCGTGTAGCTCTTGATGACTTTCTTCTATCTTTCTCTGTATTTAATTCAGGCAAGCTACTCATTTAAAAGTTAATGTTTCAGGAATTTCAATTAACTAGTAAAAATAAGCATTCGTAAGTAACCTCCTTGGCACCTGATCTCATCATGAATGTCCAGGGGCTCATGTTAATTTCCTTTGAACATATTTGTATTGTTCAAAGATTTTTGAGATCGATCATTGTTAGATTTTTTTCATCCTTTTCATTATAATGAAAAAAAATTATTATTATATAATATTCAAGCAGATGTTTTATAATGGCCTCACACACTTGATGTACTGTAGATTTCCCAACAGCAAACAAATTTTTAAATGGTCATATTTCTGCCGAAAGCGTCAACTAGTAGATGGCAAGTTCCGTTTTCTTTACACCCAATGGCTCTTCTCCAATCTTTGGGACGGAAGCCAAAACATTTTCCAACAATAAAGCAATATATGAGCTGTGTTTTTGAGAAAATTATTTTGCTATTAAAATGTGTTATTATGATTAATTTGTATATAATTTAAACCCTTATGATAAAACCAAATTAAAAGTTTTAAAATATTTCAGAAGAAATGTTTCTGTACAGTCGAATATATAGCATTATATAAGAAATCAATAATGCACAGGACGACAATCATGTCATTTTGCTTCAATTAAAGCTTATAAAAAGTTCTTCCATCGCAAATATGAACAACTGTAGTTTATAAATGTTAAATGTTCTATTTTTCTATCATTGAAAAAGGTGACTACAAATTTGCAACAAAATTTTGCCATTTCAATCTTGCAGCTCATATTGATAATTTTAGTAAGTTTTCCTTCTTCGTGTTTGTATTCTTATACCATTATTTTTCCTTAAAATCATTAATTAAGTTGTACCAAGAAATCAGTCTTATACCCAAACAATAAGGAAATACCCCTTTTCTCTAAAAATCACAAATGTGAATCTGTCCATCTCCTTAGTTTATATGAAAATATGAGGATTTACTTACAGCACATAAGTCTCGTCTGAACGCATAGCAAATTAACTTTTACTTACGTGTGTAGATTTACTTGTATGTAATTTTGCACACATAAGTAAATTTCCGTCGTATGAATGGGGTATAAGTATCTATACGACCCCCGCTCCACAACTCACTATCTTAACCACGACCAACACGACCAACGCTTTACGAAACACACTAGTTAAATTCACTAGGTTTTTCTTTCAGTGTAATTTTTTAGAAAATTAGTTAAGATCCGTCATTAAATTTAGCTTTTTAAGTGTACATGTATGTGTCTTGCAGTTACATTTTTTATTTGAACAGTGTATTGAACTTCGAAGCATAAAATGTAATACAAGATTTTTTTAAAATAAAAAAGCAATATTTTTATAACATTAGAGGTGAGTTTTACACAGAGGTTCTCACCATACAAGGGAAGTTGTGTTCTTTTGACCTCCGTAGTAATGCAAACATTAGAGCGCATATAATTAAATTCAGGCTGTTAGAAAGGACTGTCAGTTGGGGTACAAAACTTTCCAGTGGGGTAACGATCAAACAAACACACAAAAAGGTCATCGGACGGTAGTACTGAGGAGTCACAAACATAAAGTATAATATGTACCGATACCAAGGTGTTTCTATTATTATAGGCAATGCCCCAAAATAACCCCCCACCCCCATCCCATGATGTTTTTCAAGCAATTTTAAGTACAGATCATTTTATATACATTATCATACAAAACAGAAGTATATGAGAAATTAAACCCTCTCCTCTTCTTAAAGCACGTACACAAACTACACCATAGCATGTAATTATTATGTCATTTCCTTGCAGCATATGGAACCCATAGCTTACCCAGCAGGATTTATCAAGACGTAAAACTAAACAATTCAACCAGTTTAATTTTTTAACAAGGATTTCTTTTATTCCAGACTTTTTCTATACAACATTTTCAAGAGCTTGGCATAAACAATGCACTGAGCTGAACCCTTTGCCGGTTATAACAATCAGTTCTAAACACACACACACGTGTTACGTTATTGCCTCCATTCTATAGGCGGAGGGAGTTTTTTGTAGAAGTGACCGATAGATCAATACACAGCCTGGCATGGTCACACACAGCGTAATGCTTTTATCATTTATTAAATTAGTTTTCTTTTGAAAATCAGGTTTTTCTAAACAGCTATAATACACAATTCATGAGCTACGTTAATAAAAAAAATAAAATTTCTTTTCGTGTAGAAAATTACACTGATGGTCAATATGTTGATATGATGTAATGATGAACGAAAAATGTATTTCTCAATAAATTATCAATTTCTGAACACAAAGGAAACAACTCAGTAAGTACAATTATCTATAACAGAAAGCTGAGAGGACAACTTTGTATGAACGGCAAATGGACGGGGTGGGGTGGGGTGAAGCTACCATTGGATTCAGATTGACACACGTTACACTGATTCTTATCCGTCCAAAGCAGATTCTCGTTTTAGCATGAGTATTTGTTAATGTCTGACCAATTCAATAGAACGGTGTCAGCATCACACTCTTAGTTTCTTTAACACATGTAATTTCTTCTATAGGCTATACTCACATTCAATCAAGCAATTTCTCCTATACTCATATTCATTCAGTACAGCCCAGTTCAGCTACACACACTTTCTCCCACAGTTCATGATTCAGCAATCTTCTTTGTGAACATGAATGGACCATTCTTCGGATGGATCTTACACTGTGCAGAAACTATTTTGTGTTCAGTGAGTTACAGACATTGGTAGAAACCAATACGATCACAATTAATATCTACCGAAAAATAGCTATCAGAGGTTAACTCACCTCCACTGAAGCCAGTTCAGACATCGTGTTGAGGTCGGCCAGAAGTGTGTCAGATATCGATAATTTGCTTAGAACTGTATAAATCACAGAGTAAAATGGTTTTATGACGAAGATCTCAGTTTTCCTGATCACGGAAAGTTAATTAGGTAGTAAAGCTTTAGGTTTCCAGCAATATTGTCAATTAATCATCGAATTATGTTTTGTATATTCATTTTTTTCAAGATATTTCGCACATGGTATTTATCTATATGTACATAATTTTAATGCCTAATAATCTCTCTCTCTCTCTCTCTCTCTCTCTCTCTCTCTCTCTCTCTCTCTCTCTCTCATTGTATAATTCACTCCTTTTCTTGGGTTAAGGAAGTATGCATGGAGAAGTGAGTTTAAACTTTTTCTGTAGAATTGCATTATATACATGTAGGTCTATATTTCTTAGTTCATTAATTAACCAACAATCGCCCTTATACCTTCATGTACTAATGTTGCATTAAGCCGACTAGAAAATCAAAAGAACAGAAACCTGTAACAATGAATGTGTGCCCCGTCTACTCGAGTATATTGATCAAAAAACCTCTCATGGAAATACGTTTTTTTCTCTTTTGTAAGTACTATGTCAATTTTTTTTTTTTTGGCTTCTCGTTTCGTGTTTTACACACACCCTGAGAACATTGCCAACATTCCATCATTCAAAAAATAAAACTTAATTCACTGTGAAGGAAAACTTAAACTTAAATGTCTCCTCCAGAATATCTCATTCTATTTTTGTAAAATAAACATAACTTTTCTGTGTATATTTGATTTCTTTACTTATAACTTATGCTAGAATTTAAAAAAAAACTTTAAATTTGTTTGAAAATGTAAAAATATTGATTGATATCTCAAATAAGATGGCAGTCATATCAAGTGAAATAATGCACGGGCGCATCTTCGCTAGCCAAGGGTTTCTGAAACGCTACTCTACTCATGATTATGAGGCGAGTACCGTATCAGATTCCCCTTGGCTAGCGAAGATCACAGAGGCGCGGATCTAAAAAAAAATTAGGGGGTGAAGAGGAAAAGTTATTACGAGTATATAAGGCCAAAGTTTTTATTTTTTTTGGTTTACGATTTTTTGACACAAAAATATGCATTGGGCGGTCGAAAAATAAAAATAAAAATAATTTGGAACCTTGACATACTTTTTTCTCGAGTACTTCACAACAAACTTTTACCTTAAGATATTTGTGTCCAGGGACCAACCTAGACCCAAAATTTAGGGAGACATTTCTCCCTTAAAGAAATTCAGGGAGAAGTTTGAAATTTAGGGAGACTTCTTGGTGCGTGTATGTGGCACACATTAATCATTATAAAACTATTTTGTTGTTTATAACTTACATATACATTTCAATAATTTTTCTGTATAAACATTGTATTTAAAATGATTAAACAAGAGAGAAAGAATCTAAGATATTTCCCCCAATTACAAGGTATATAAATATCTAGAAAAAATAATAAAACAACATTGGCATTAAATAAAACTTACTACTACTACTTTTAAAATGTAGAAGTTTCTTATATTGTCAGATTAATTGTTTATCAAACTTTTTTTTTTAATTTCTTACATAGTAGCTGCCAATCTTAAACTTCTAAATTGTCTCTTCTCATTAGATTTCCAGGCTTTTGGCATAGTCATAATTTTGTTAATTTCTCTTCAAACTTTGTTTTCAATATAAAATTCTTTTTTCTAATAAAAGTTTTGACGCACATCTGCATGCTGATTGAACTACTTATGTTTATCGGATCCGATGTGTGACTTCTTAGGAGGTTAACAACTTCAGAATTTGACAATAAAAATATGTCTGTATTCACGGCATGAATTAATTATTTGACAATAAAAAGATCTGAAATCTTCTCCAACACCTTTGGCATGACATCGATAGCTGTCCGCTGTTTTGCGTCTTGGTGTATTACTTGTAACGATGGACTTTTTTCATACCCGGAAGTGTAAAATCTAGAGGAGTTCCGACGGAGTATTCGATGCATTGGTCATTTGTCTGTATGTGAGTCGCCCCCTAAGTTGCTCCTTGGACTCTACCACCATGTGGTTTGACAATCTGTATTTGTGGAGATCATTTGAATGTTTAAGATGTGTTGTAAATTATAAAAACAGTCAATCGGTCAAGAAAATTTCGGATTGAGTCCAGTTTCAAGAGTCAGACACATTATTTTTATTTTTGTAAATAGGGAAAAATAGGGTCGGCGGAATCGTAAACCAAGAGAAAAAAAAACTTTGGCCTAACGTACGTTTTACATATATGCATCAATTAATAACTCAATAGGATGCAGGAAGGAGTGTGGTTTTTTAGGGAGGTTGATCAATCTGGGAAAAAATACGTGTGTGAATAACCTGAAACTTTTTGAAAAGGGAAGAAAAATATATCTTCGAACCCGAAAATCCTATTTTGTAAGAAGGTGGGGTTTCATTTTGTTTTCACAACCAAAGAACGAGGGCGCTTTTGATTGGCATTCGGCAGGAATCTGGGCGTACTTGAAAAGTGAAAATTTTATCGACATGTCACATGAAATTTTAACATTTTTTATATTTATTGGGTTCCTGTGCAACAGGAATAGAAAATATTTTCCCGAAATTGAGGTTTGATTTGCTAAAAAATAACTTGAAAATTGGCCAGATCAGACATTTGGTACAAAATGGTACATTTTTAAACACGTTTTTAAAATTTTTTTTTTATTTTTTCTATCTCTGGATCTTCTCTCCATGATTTTGAAACGTTATTTGTATGTATTTTGATTCAAAGAAAAGAATACACTTTTTTAAAAAAATGGAGAGAAGACCCAGAGACCACGAAAAACGAACTTTCCCCCAAAAAATCCAAATGTGTGAATGTGGTGCTTCTTTGTTCTTTTAAAATCACTGGAGTTTGTGTAGCGGTGATAGCTCAGTAAGTTGGGATACCTGTTCGGTGCACTGAAATCGAAAAGATTTTGGCTCGAGCCTGGCATGGGGCATTATTTTTTTTTCATGCAAACAATAATATATTTTGTCAGTTTCGTTTTATGTACTGATGTATTAAAATTTTGAATTAGATGAATTTTGGTTCAGTTTGGATCTCAAGCGAAATCAATTCTAATATTTTATTCTATATAATGTACATTTACACATATCATGCATCTATATGCATTAAATATTTTAGGTGTTTATTTTTTGTGAAACATTACTATGTAATAGTACTCCCTAGGAAAAACGGACAAAAATGTTACAATCTCACACGTTCAAACCAAATGAAAAAAAAACCTATGGACGTGTTTGTAAAATCTGACCAGCTATGTTCAGCCAACCAAATCATGGACATTTAAACCATAAATGTTTCGTATAAATGATTCCTGCAGATTACACGCCAAATACGCCCATCTTCTTTCTTATATATTAGGCCTATAATTAACATTATCCTTTTACTGAACATTTTCTAGGGTAAAAATACAACAACAAGTATATATACTGACAAAACGTCAGAAAAACTCAAGCTGTAGAAAGTCAAATAAGAAGTGTCATTAATACCGCCGGTCCGGTATCCTAAAATGGTATAAGATGAGGGCTATTGAGTTCAATCTTCTGTTGAATAAACTACATGTACATGAAACAACATTCATATATTGAATTTAATTAGAAGTAATATAATTAATCGTACAACTTTTTCAGATGAATGTACGTGACACACTTCCAGGAATATTTTATAAAGCATAGTAACGTTGCCGTTTCTTAATTTAATGAAATAATTTTTATGTAGACATTTAGTATACTTCAAACTATATACGTTTTGTTTGTATTTTTTACTTAATATCACATTCAATATACACATCAATCTAAATAGCTTGCTATAGCCAGTAGAAAAGTTTTTCAAAGTGGAAGAAGTGGAGGGGGGCTCCGGGCTCCAAAAAAATCCACGTGACTACGGGTTCATCCATCGTTGCAAACCACGGCCAAAATGTACGATCCTCTCCACTCCGGCCGGACCGTGGCTTGTACGAAACATAAAGAAGTTCTTATTTTAATATAGGTTCCGTTACCAAAGCTTAAGATAATACGAGAATTTTTAAACATTGATTTTGTGCTATTATTTTACTGTCACTCAAAGTACACATCATTTGCAGGCCCGTGAAAAGCAATTTCAGTTGGGGGGTACAGCCATACATTTTATGGCCACGCTTTGTAGAATTTGTTAACGATGGGTTAACCTGCGTCACCTTTCAGAGTCTGCAGTGGACTCGTCCAAGGATGCTTTGTCGGCGACTGTAAACAGTTACCTGAGATTCCTACGCAAAGGAAAAGCGCGAAATCTCTGTATAGAAACTGTTGCGACTCAATCGGCAATCCTCGGCTGACTCCGCTACGCTCCATTCAAACATCCTCGGCTGACTCCGCTACGCTCCATTCAAACCTCGGATGTGATAGGTGGAGGAATACGCATCAGATCGCTACATTTCTCCGCCGGAAACTGCCTTGTCACTCATTTCATATTTCGCTCTGCCTAAAGTTCTTAGAAAAGGTTTCTTTATTTGTGTAATTCCTCGTGTTAATTACAACCAAATGTTAGTATTCTTTGAAAGCAAGAACACAGTGTTGGGCGTGCATCAAAGTAACTCGGATTTAAAAAGTATAATATTTGAATGAAATTCAAATAAGATCACATGACTGAATCAGCAAGATGGAAGATCACCGTTGACGTCCGAGGTTATGTGCGAGGTACGAGTCATCCGAGGAACTCCAATTGGTTGCGACTGCGGAGCTTCACTCATTGTTCATTCGCCATAGAACAGAATCCGATATTTAAAACTGAATATCTTTGAATATACAGACGTTTTCAAGATAAGCTTCATTTTTGTTTCTAGAAATATTTTTGTCTACAAAAATAATATATTTTTGTGTTTTTAAACTGAGTAAATCGATGACCTACATGTAGCATCGTTTTAGATAACTCAAGCCCCTCTAGGACTTGAGTAAAAATTTGGAACTCTCTTCTTTCTCTTTCTCTCTTTTTTGCAAATCTAAAAAGGGGGATGCTATGGGGCGCCGTTTTGGTTTTTACTGCCAGAAAGTGATATCACCTATTCAATTGGTGATATCACCTATTCGAATACAGGCGCGGATCCAGGATTTTTTTCCAGGGAGGGTCCACCTCAGTCAAAAAAAAAAATCCAATCCCAGACATTTCTTGACAAGCAAAAAAAAAAAAAACGTAAACTCGCCCAAACGTCAAAAACCTATTTCGTGGGTGGGGGGGGGGGGGGGGGGGGGGGTAGTGATGACTCAAATCTTTCACTTCTCATACCCATTTCACACATCTTCGCGTTTACCAGGGGGGTCTGCGTTTTCCAAGGGGGTCCATGGTAACTATTTTCTTGTTTTAGTATATACATTTTTTAATCTCTTAAATTCCAGGGGGGGGGGGTCCTCTCTCCCCCCCCCCCGACCCCCCTCTAGATCCGCGCATGGAATAAGTGATATCACCTATTCAGATTTTGAATACTGTAGCCTAGGTGATATTACCTATTCGAAAAGGTGATATCACCTATTTGATTTGAATTGGTGATATCACCTATTCGAAAAGGTGATATCACTTATTCGAATAGGTGATATCACTAATTCGAATAGGTGATATCACCTATTCAGCACGAATAGGTGATATCACCTATTCAGCACGAATAAGTGATATCACCTATTCGTTTCCAATAGGTGATATCACCTAGATTCATTTCCAATAGGTGATATCACCAATTCGAATAGGTGATATCACATATTCAAAAAAGTGATATCACCTTTTCGAATAGGTGATATCACCTACTGAAAATGAATAGGTGGTATCACCTATTCGAATAAGTGATATCACTTTTTGCCAGTAAATACCAAAACGGCGCCTCATAGGATTGCGCAACCCCCGTAATCCCACTCTTGATCAATCACTGATGCACGTACTTTGCCTAATTGGTGAGTAAATAACAAGTTTAAGCTATCTTACATTACTTTAACTATTCCTGAGACTTACCTGCAGATTACTTCTTCATTCCTCAAACAAAGCTTCATCAACGTTACTTTGAAAAGTCTGCCAAAAGTATGACGTAGTGATGACGTAGTTGTTGACATTTTCGGCCTCCTATTTAACAACATTAGACTAACGTGTAATATGAACAATAATTCAATGGCATTATACATTTATTGCATGATAGTGAGGGAAATATGAAGACTTATTCAGCCAAGAAAAATCATATTCCCCGAGGGCTTCGCCCGAGGGGAATATGATATTTCTTGGCTGAATAAGTCTTCATGTTTCCCGAACATTCATGCAATGAATTGTTTATTATACCGAAACAAGCAAAACCTTTGAAATTAACATAAACTTTCAAATTCGGCACCGCTCTCTAATTCACTTTCATTTTTAACAAAACGTTACTAAAACTCTTTGATCAACACATTATCATCAATTTTATGACGTAAACCAGGTTATTGTGACGTTTTTTTCTTTTTAAATTTCCAATTCCATTTTTTAAGTTTACCAATTTACCGAAATTCATGTCCGCGAAAAGCAATGATCCTAGCTTATCCTGACCTTTGTATCATTAGACAAGCCCACTGACCTACATGTAAGGTGTAGGTGCATAGAATTGCAAGTGTCCTTGTACTAGAAATGTAATCGCTCAAGGAATAATAGAATCATTGAGCGTATCATGAATCAAATTCATCTAAACAATGTCTTAGAGATTGTCATTGTCAAATGAAATATAATGTTAAGATGTGTATGATTACAATCGACTCAAAGGTTGCTTTTGACCTTGGAAAACAGATGATTTACATATGTACTATGACCTTCTCTGTAGTGTATGTAGCAAGCTTCATTTGTTATCCTCAACCTTTATTGATATTTTTACTACTGAATTACTCCTAATGATGTTTATTTCTTAATTCTTTTATATGTATTCAACAATATACAGTCATGTACATGTATATTGTTATTCTCTCCCCCCCCCTCTCTCTCTCTCTCTCTCTCATATTGTACAAATCCATTAGATTTCTTCTGTATAATAAAGCGTCTTACATTTGTTTGAATCGACATAACTTGTATTTAGAATGCTAGTATGTGAATTTTTACAAGAATCAAATATCTGTTTTTTAAAAGCAGCTTCAAACCGTTTTTGTAACTACAGTGTATCGCAGAGTTGTTGTTTTTTTTTTTATAGTACTTGCCTGTATTTTCTCCTTATCGTTTTACAATAAAATAGATATTTTTGAGGGACAATTTCAAGACGACAGATTTTTACGATATAAGAATTCATTGCCTGGCGAGGACCGATCAGAAATTATCTGCTCCGTTGACAGATTATTCAATGGACAGTTTTCTATTTATAAAAAAAAAATACGCAAAGATTTATTAAATATTTTACTTTCCTGGTAGATAATTTTGTTCAATTTTTCAAAAATAACTCTCCAGATACTTCATCATTTATTCATTGATAAGTTTGTCAAGATAAAAGAAAAATATAGCGAAAGGGAAATAACCATGGCAGTATTCATAATGTTGAGATGGTACGAAGTTCTCCCATTTGGACACATCATTATTTTAGCAAGAACTAATTCTTATATTCTGATATCTTCAAACTTTCCATCATCATATATAATTGAAATGTTGGTAGGCATGAAAATGAGCTAAGAAAACTACAGAGTGTATAATAGTGTTCATTGAATCTGATTAAAAATGAATTTTATTTTATACATCAATGTCCTTTTATTAAGAACAATAATTGAAGTATTCAAGAAGGTACATATTTACTTCAAAGCGTATAAAATTTAAACGAACTTTGTTCATGATCTCATCAATACTCCAAGAAGATTGTATTTGTAAATCATAAGTGTTTCATGTTGACAGGTTACTATTTATATCTTTATTATGCTTACAATTACCTGAGTTGTTATATATAAAATATTTATTATGCTTATTCTCAAATTATAATATAATATATACACGGGTACTTGACGTTACATATTTTTCTTTAAAAACAAAAATAACCCTTAACTTACATGTGAAATAATATTATGAGGTTATTAATTTTTATTTATTTTTAAAATAATTAAATGTATGTTTAAATAGTGCCTGTGTATGTTTGATATATATATATATATAGAACATAGTAGTAAATTCTATATTCAGATATGTCTGATGGCAAACAGACGTAAAAGACGTAACAAACTTGAAAGAGTTAATTCAACTTTTATTTCATTTTTGCGAGCAATAATTTTACGCAGTCACATTGTTGAGGTTCGCAATTACGCCCGTTATGAAAATTATCCGATGTTTCAAACTATCGTTGCAAACTTGGCATACCCAACAAACTAGACAGTGATTCCTTCTATTTATATTTCATTGTGAAAAAAATTGTAATATACTGTAAAATCACATATTTTCGTGGGATCAAATTTTCGTGGTTTGAGGAAAAACTCTTGGTTCATGGGGATTTGATTTCGTGGATCTTTTTAGTACCGTATATACTCGCCTATAAGTCGGATTTTTTGGAGTTAATCTCTGGTCCAAAACTACATGTCCGACTTATAGGCGAGCTATAAAATGAATAGTATTATATGAGATCAGTCCCTCTAATATATTAGTTATTAAATAGAACCGACTTATAGGCGGACCGACTTATAGGCGAGTATATACGGTAGTTATGTATGTAACATTTTTCATTTCGTAGTAGACATGAATTCGTGGGTCTCATCATACCACGAAAACGACGCAAATTAACCCCCCCCCCTCCACACACACACACACACACACACACACACGAATATCGGTGATTTAACAGTAGATTAAAAAAAAATAATGTTGCCGAAGAGGTTTTAAATACACGAGGCCATTTAATTTCAATAGTCCCTGCCCACTGACGTCAGACACAATATCAGCCGCATGTCTCCTAGGCTCCGGACTTTTCGCTTGGCGAAATTTACATTCCAGTTGAATTATCAAGAAATCAACTCACTTAACATAAAAAGAGTTATCAGTACCTAGAAAACAAATAGAAATGTAAAAATATGCCTAAAATTCAAGGTACATTTGTATACCAATAACTGTTTCATTTAATTAGAGCAAAAATGGCCATATAGCTAGTCACAAACTGTTCACTTCAATGCAAAAACTCCCTCCAATGTGGAAGATACATTTCTTGAATTTGCATGAGGACTTGACTTCAGGTCTTTAGTTTTTTTTATCAGGTCACCTGAGTCACGATTGCTCTTTCTTTGTTTGTCAATTATCAACATTTTGAACATTTTCATCCTTTTGACTTTTCGCATCATTGGATGATAAGAAACAAATTTTGTGAATTTCATAGTTCTTGTCCATGTGGACAAGAAAGGGAGGAGGGCTAAACCCATGAGGATTCATTTCATTTTTTTTTTACATCAAAGAGGCACAATACCTCCTACCAAAAATTTGAAATCCATGGCCCCTGGATTAGGGGTGCTGTTGTTATGGCGGGGCGCTTTTATGGACATGAAGTAATAATCCATCATTTTTTTCAAAATCTTTTCTCTCTTTGTACATTAAGTGGGTAAGTAAGGTGCATGGTTAAGATGATGAGAGAAGATATCTTAAAAATTGTAAAAGGTGTTGCCTCAAAGCCAGAAGTTCTCATACTGTTCTATAAGATACCAATGGAGTAAGAGACAGCGACGCTGTCACAGCGTTAAGTAAGAACCCCTCTGAAGATGCATCAGGTGATTCCCTGGGAGCAGTCTTACATCAGGGGCAAAACGGAAAGTGTGTTATCAGCTATACCAACCGTGGCCTCAACAAACCATACATAAGAGAGAATTTTTGCATTGAAGTGAGTATAGTTTGAGATAAATTCAAACACTATCTTTACGGCCAACATCTAGCAGTCCTACATGTAAAAGATAACCGCGCAGTTGTATCAACTTATTACCGGTATGATACCATTTTTGCAAAGTCCATAAATCCTCTCTCTTTTTTTTTTTTTCTTTTTTTTTTTTTTTTGGTGTATAGTGATTCCTTACCCAGAGAATGTTACACTCGTGAGATAACATTCGATTTGAATTGATTACCAGTGCAATATTGTCCAGATTTGTAGCAAAATGCAACTCGTAAGGTGCTATCAGCATTATATAAATATTGCATTGGTTGACACTGGTTTTCTTGGGTTGAAAAAGTTCAATCTTACACTCAACTTCATGCAATATTTATTGCATTATACTGAATGTTTTATACAAATACATATTACAAGGAACCTTGTGCGCAAAAATTCTGCGCAGTAAACAATTTTTTGAATATCGCCCGTCGTCAAGCAGTGTTGAATGTTGCCACGCTGGAGGGCGAGGTTGCAATATTCAGCGGGTAATGGTGTTTTTAACAAATGTTTCTCGACGAATCAGAGTCAACCAATATACATAATAGTATAATATATCCTAATATGTCCTACAAAACAATGCTGCGCTTTCCACACAGTCTGAAAGATCCTCGAGTCTCGAAAGTGCTTAACTGCCCTTCTTGGTCAACTGGTTTAGTTGTCTATAATGAGCTCACAGCACATGGATGCGTATGGAGAGTGTGAAGGGCGTATAATTCCGATGTCATCTCGTTGTCTCATTTGCGTTCTTACTTCAAACATCATGATCTGATTGACATTTATCGATACGGTTTTTGGAGATCAGGTCTTCCAACAATCTATTGGAATTCCTATGGGTATCAATTGCGCCCCGTTTTAAGCAGACCAATTTTTGTATTTTAAAATATGAACCAATATTTGTTCAAAATTTTATACGTGAACTGAAGAAAACTCTTAAATTGCCGTGGCCTTCAACTCGACATTGAGATTATCGACGATGAATTGTAAATAAGCATTGGTTATTTCCATTCTTATTTCGAAGATATCCTGTTGAGTTTGAAATAAAAGATACCTCAGAGTCTGACACTTGTTTTATATTTGTATATTTTACTAGAAAAAGACGCTTATAGTAATCTAACAACTATCGCCAACTTCCTTTACTTATGCAGCAATGCACCTTCATCACCCGCATACAGGGTTTATATCTATCTGTTGATTCGATACGCAAGAGCATGCTACACGTATGAACAATTTTTAAAACTAGGTAAATTATTGAAAAAGAAGTTGCTGAAACAAGAATATCAGCAGTCCCGTTTAAAGTCATCATTTCGTACGTTCTATGGTCCATATAATGATCTTGTCAGCAAATACTATCTGTTATTAAAATTGCTAGGTCATTATATACACACTGAATGGTCGACAAATTTCCCCGTTACTCCCCGATCATGACAAGGAGCACACGGCGGGCGTGACCGATCGACAGGAGACGCTCACTCCTCCATGACACCTGATCCCACATCTGCATGGTGTATTAGAGGTCCGTGTTATTTGTTCTGCTCCAAATTTTGTATTGTTTAATGGACTTTTAAGCTTGAAAACTGTTCGTTATATTCATATGTTTATTCAATGAAATGTGGACTTTGAAAATTTTATTTTCTGGAATTAATATTTTTGTCTCAATCAGACTTATACTCCATTTCATTGAATATTGCACTTAATTTTATTTACAAACAACATTTTGTACATAATAACAGTTTTGTATAATATGTAACACAATAGTAAATAATCAACAAATTTACATAACAGATATACATGTATTTACAATTGATTGTCTTCTAAACAGTCAAATAAACAATGTAACAATAAATGTTTGGAGATTTTTTTTTTTTTTAAAAATTCTAGTGTAATAGCCACTCTATTACCTATCTAATGTCTCAGAAATTGAAAATATATGTACAAAGGCAGTCACCAATAACAATGAAATATGACATAACAAAAATATTCAATACACAATTTTTATCAGAAAATAATAGTCACTGTGAACACTGTCAAAATAATTTGTCTATTTTTTGGAATAAAATTATTCTTTACTGAAAAGAAAGGACTGGAAACAAGTTCATTTCCTCATCATTTACTTGGATGTTATTCGGAACTTCGTTTGCTATTTATCAGTGATAACCCAGCAGGTAAAGTAGTATAAAGATGACAAGTAACAGCTTTTCAAAAAAGCTTGCCTGACTTAATCAATCACTATCTGTAAGAGAATTGATAAACAATACTTTCTGTGTTTGAAATTTGTCTTTTTTATTTGAGAACCTTGTAAAAAAAAATAATTAGTTAAATGAAGAAGAACGATGCCTTTGCTGCATTCTGAGGAGTTGTTAACAGAATGGTTAATGAATGTGGGTTTCCTGCCAATCGCAACTCATCGGTTCCACTCCTCGTGTCTTATCTAGGGATGAAGACTACAAATGTATCGTTAATTTATACACCAAGACACCCCCCCCTTTTCACAAACTTTAAAATAAAAGCATGGATGGTGTATATAGACCTATTATCTGTGGAATATGGAGTTAACTCTATTAAATGTAATGGTATTATCTAAAATATGCTTTAGAAGGGACTTCTAACTCCGTTTTTACTATGAACAGGAAATGTATAAATTTTTAACATCTGATGATGTCGATACATTCGAGTTTGTTTTTCGACCTCTGACGAAAAGACCCGAGATGATGTGATTGACTTTTCTGCACGTAGATTGATCTACCCCTGGATCTAAATTTAAAGCTACACCTATTCTGAAATCTGTTGTCAAATCATTCATTGTGAACATTTTAGAGAATGGATATAACTAAATACATAATAAATAAATGTTGTAAGAAAGCATTTTCTCCAATGAAGTAAACAGTAGTAGTTTGTGTTCATTGATCTTTTTTCTGAAAGGTGGGTACTATAATTTTTTGAGAACGAAATAGGTAAAACCAACATTTAGGTCTTTGTGGAAAAGAAATCCAAGATTTCGCACAGGTAATTTCTTTCGTCAAATCGTCTGGAATCAGGTTGAACTGCGACGATCGTTTGTGGTAATTGGACTAGTCCATAAAAATATGGAATAAACCAACAGAGGGGAAACAAATTAGAGAAATCATTTCTTTTGTTTTGCATGTCCATATTCTGATACATACGATTTATATGTTGTTTTAAGGAGTAAGATAAAATTTGTAGACAGAATTTCTGAATCATAAGAAGATGGAAGTTACAATAACAAACTTTATCTAATTCCATGGAAGTTAGCACCCCCATTCATACAATAGAACAATCCAAGAAAAGGCGCGAAGATCGCTTACTCGTGACATTTGGCGCAAAAAGAGCGATTCACCCCTTTCGTAGAATATAAATGGACTGATCCAGTAGTATAGAAATGCAGAAAAAAAGATACACGGACACGCTGAAACGGTAAATCACATGGGATAATCTGTTTCATTCAAACAGAGTAATCAAAGTAAACACTGCATTATTTTGCATCAGTAAAATCATTGTTTCCCTGAAAAATGTTTCTTTTAAAATGCAGGTAAAAGATTTCCAATGTAAATCAGCTTGCACAAAATCTAGCTCTAGGTGTATGATCTATTAGTTTCGGATCAAGCAATTATCAACCCTTATACAGCCTGACGCCGTGACGTCAGGCAATAATATTATTTTGTGATACAATCTTCTTTATTTCTACCCAGATGATAGGTTTTACAGATACAGAAGAAAATAATTTGATATTTTTTTCTGGGAGGGAGTAATGATTACAGGAAACCGAGTGAAGCTGTGTGTTTGCAAGTGGGACCCATTCCTCCTTATACATTGTATACATACTAAAATTTGTCTTTTTTCTCCATTTTCAATACAAATTAATTCAATTTTGTTATATATTTTGAGTTACTGCTTATCAATTACTAAAATCAGCTTTGTTGTTTTTGTTTGTAGTTTACTTTACAAATGCATTTTTTGGAAAATCCCGAGTTAAGGAAATATTTGATATAAGTGAGTAGAGATTTTATGAAACTTGAAATAATTTGATACCATAAGTTTCTTTTGAGATTCACAGATGGAATGTTTAAATTTATTTTACTCACCGGAAAATACTAGTATGTAGTTTAATCTCTAATACACGTTTTAACAGTTAAGAACGATAAAATTATTTGATATTCAGCTTTTTTTTGTTTATCAGTATTGTGAAACATCAAATTTATAGCATTGATGTAAGCAAATTTTATTTTTTTTCTCAAATTTAATTAGTTAATCTTCGTCACATTTTCAGACCTATTCAGTACTTAGAGGTTTCCATACATGGACTACAATATCCCCACAACGTCAGGGGTCTTGAGTCAATATGTTGCCGTTAGACATACCTTAGAACCACACTGATTTGAAAACTTAACGTCGGGATAAGTTAAATAATCTGTTATACATATTGTACATATTCTTTTGATCATGTAGTTAACTAACAAAAATTCAAATGAAATTCTTTAACAATTTCAATAAATAGAATGACTCCTTTCCAAACCTTCCCATACAAAATTGTAGTGAAACTGGTGGCGGCTCACCGCAGTGAGTCTACGTGAAATAATGGAAAGTTAAGGCGGTTCACCAAAGTGAGTCCGAACTATTGGAAAGTTAAGGTTGCTCACAACAGTGAATCTATTTGAACTATTGGAAACTTAAGGTTGCTCATCACAGTGAGTCTTTATGAAATATTGGAAAGTTAAGGCGGCTCACCATAGTGAGTCTAGGTGAACTATCGGACAGTTAAGGGTGCTCACCACCATGAGTCTGTATGAACTATTGTTAAGTTAAGTTGGCTCACCACAGTGAGTCTATATCAACTATTGGAAAGTTAAGGTGGCTCACCTCAGTGAGTCTACATGAACTATTGGAAGGTTAAGGTGGCTCACCACAGTGACTCTAAATGAAATATTGGAAATTTAAGGAGGAATCACGCATCTGTCTGGCGTACTCTTTGTCGAATTTTTCATTGTCTTTTTCAGAGAACCAATTTTTCCAGTCACCAACATCACCTTCAAATAAAGGCAACATCATTAAAATGCTAAATTGTGGACTACATTCAATAACAAGAGGCCCATGGGCCTTATAGGTCACCTGAGCATTATGCAACAACTTTTCAGTTACAGTGTATTGAATTTGATTCATGTTTTAAGCCAGATGCTATATGGCATTCACAATTTTGAAAGAGGCACCATTGAGCATCATAACAATACACTTAGCAGTTGCTTAGCTTGGTTACTGAATACCCATACGCAGGGTAGGGGAACAAAAATGCACTCCACCTAATCAGTAATATTCAGCAATAATCAGTAGTGCCCCTAACACTGTGACATAAACCCCTGACCTTAGGTCCACACATTGCACAAAGGCACCCTTAAAATTGCCTATCAAAAAATAAATAAATGTTTTATAAATACAAAGGAGCAGATTTCAAACTAGAGGTACTGTGAGCAATGAGCTCACTAAATAATACCCCCCACCTCCCATATGAATATAATGGCAGTATCCATGTTTTCCTCTGGAAAATCCAAAATATATGTCAGATCAAAAAGTAAAATAGGAGGTGCACAATGACAATATGTAATAAAGATTCTGTGAAAGTTTCATCAAATTTCCTTCAGTGGTTTGAGAGGAATTGCGGATAAGAAATGGGTACCCCAAAGCGTATCAGACGGACAGACGGACGTACAGACGGACGGAAATACCGATTACTATATACCCTTCCACTTTTCAAGCGGGGGCATAACAATTAATTCATTTTCAATATATAAGTAGAGCCCCCCCTAACACCAGAACCCTGGGGCCTTGAAATTCACAATTCTGCAAGATTAGGGCCCTTGCTCTTCATAACTATATAGGTAGTTCATCTGCTTCATACCCAGAGACAGAGAAGAAAATTTTCAAAGATTTAATGTATTTTCACTATATAATCAATAGAGCCCCACCCTAACACCAGAACCCCAGACCCTGGGGCTATAAAATTCATAATTTTAGAAGAGGCATTCTGGCTCATCATAACTATGTACTAAGTTGGATTATTTAATTCCTAGGAGCAGAGAAGAAGATTTTCAAAGAATTCATGTATTTTCAATATAAAATCAATAGAGCCCCCCCCCCCCAACATCAGAACCCTTGACGATGGGGCCATGAAATTCACAATTTTGGTTGAGGCACTCTTGCTCATCATAACTATGCACTTAGTTAGTTTATTTAATATTTAGGAGCAGAGAAGAAGATTTTCAAAGAATTCATGTATTTTCACTATGTAATCAATAGAGCCCCCCCCCCAACATCAGAACCCTTGAAGATGGGGCCATAAAATTCACAATTTTGGTTGAGGCACTCTTGCTCATCATATCTATGCACTTAGTTAGTTTATTTAATATTTATGAGCAGAGAAGAAGATTTTCAAAGAATTCATATATTTTCACTATATAATTAATAGAGCCCCCCCCCCCCAACACCAGAACCCTTGACCCTGGGGCCATAAAATTTACAATTTCGGTTGAAGCACTCTTGCTCATCATAACTATGTACTTAGTTAGTTTATTTAATACCTAGGAGCAGAGAAGAAGATTTTCAAAGAATTCATGTATTTTCACTATATAATCAATAGAGCCCCCCCCCAACACCAGAACCCTTGACCCTGGGGCCATAAAATTTATAATTTTAGTAGAGGCACTCTTGCTCATCATAACTATGTACTTAGTTGGTTTATTTAATACCCAGGGGCAGAGAAGAAGATTTTCAAAGAAATCATGTATTTTCACTTTATATAATCAATAGAGCCCCCCCCCCCCAACATCAGAACCCTTGAAGATGGGGCCATAAAATTCACAATTTTTTCACTCTTATCATATCTATGCACTTAGTTAGTTTATTTAATATTTATGAGCAGAGAAGAAGATTTTCAAAGAATACATATATTTTCACTATATAATCAATAGAGCCCCCCCCCCCAACACCAGAACCCTGACCCTGGGGCCATAAATTTCACAATTTTGGTAGAGGCACTCTTGCTCATCATAACTATGTACTTAGTTGGTTTATTTAATACCCAGGAGCAGAGAAGAAGATTTTCAAAGAAATAATGCATTTTCACTATATACTTATTTAGCCCCGCCCTAGCACTAGAACCCCTGACCCCAGGGCCATGAATTTCACAATTTTGGTAGAGGACTCAATGCTGATTACAATCATGCAAATAGTTTGACTGCTTGATGTCCAGGAGTAAAGAAGAAGATTTTTAAAGATTGCATTAATTTTAGTGGTTTTGGCCCCACCCCTCAGGCCCCAGGGGGGCAGGGATCATGAAATTCATAATTTTTGTTCATCTTTACCCATAGATGCTTTGTGCCAAACTTGGTTGAAATTGGTTCAGTGGTTGCAGAGAAGAAGCTGAAAATGTTCAAATGTTAACACACGACACACGACGGACGACAGACGACGACGGACGAAAACGGATAGCAATAGGTCACCTGAGTTTACTCAGGTGACCTAAAAATGCGAATAAAAGTCATATTTCATCTAGATTACACATTGCATGCAACAATGCACATTCAATAACCAGCTTTTTCCTATCTTTTAATATGTTGACGGTGCGACCGTTACCACGAGTGCCGAAATTCATTTAAGGAATGAAGCTTATTTCAACTTTTGTTATACGATGTAACATGACGTGGGGCAGTTTACGCTTTATAAACCGCGAAGCGGTTTAAAAAAAGCGTTAACTGCCCCAAGTTATGTTATATCGTATAACATAAGTTGAAATAAGCTTCATTCCTTATAATTTAATTTCAATGTGGACAATGAGGCAATTTTTCCATTTTTTCCTTCGGAAAAAGGCTTCAAATATCGCATATTTTAAAAGTTAACGGCAAGCGGAGTAATACGTTTTTGACGTAACTCATTGTGACGTAGGCAAGTTATGTTATACAAAATGAATAAAACCGTTTAATCAATCAAATGACGTGTTACAACTGAAATTAAATCATTCAGTTTTAATTTAGATCGGGCCCGTCAAACCGCACGTTACATTTAGAGCGTCTAGAATCTGACGTCACTTAACGTCGTATAGAAGTTGCATTTCCAAACAGAAGCCTGAATAGTGCTTACCGGTATTTTAATGAAGAATGTTTTCATTTACTATTTATTTGAAATATATCCAGTAAATCAAGGTGATTTAATTTAAAAAAAAAAACTTTTGCTGTTACAGTATTCTCGCCGGAATAACAGCAAACACTCAAAGTTCAAGGTCAAAGGTAAAAAAAATATATCATTTGAAAAAAGAAGTAAGAAATATTCACATAAAGTATTAATACCTTTACACATGGCACCAACTTTCCAAAAGTTACGTTATGACCTTGTTAAAGTTTGGCAAATTCGTGCAAAATGGAACAAAAAAAGTTGTGGGGAATGTTAGAATTTTTGCGGACAAATAGATAAACAGATCATCAGCTTTAGAGACAGAAAGACGGACAGGGCAAAATCTATTACCTCTGAATCTTTAATTACGGAGGCATAGAATTTTGACAGGAGAGTGAATTTTTCGCATTCCATATAAAGATATGCTCTTGTTTTCAGATATGACATGATATTTGTACTTCTTATTTATTCTTCACAGAATGTTTTAGCTATTTACTTAGCTGCAGATCTGTACTTTCTTCTTGAGAAAATTCGGACAGATGAAGCAGAGAGAGCTATACAAATCGAAGCTTTATATATAAAAAAAACATTTGATTTAAGGCACCACTTTTTTGTCGCTCGCTGAAGATCATCGTCTCAAGCCACGGTCCGGAGTCCGCATATAGCTCCCAGAATGGGAGAGGATCGTGCATTTTGGCCGTGGATGCTGAAGAACCAGTACAATTTCTTGTATTTTCATCCTTTTTGGCTTTCCTCCGCGTTAAGAAAGGAATCAAGTACTTTTTTAACGGTGCCATTCAACCTTTTAGGCTCTTTAAAAGTTCATACCGACGTCCATGTTAGGAGTAATGCGAAAAATGTCCTTCAAAGAATATAGATATCCTTACCTTTCCTGAATATTGGCATTTTTCCGTCGTGGGTGCAGTCCTGCCAGTAAGGTTGAGGGTTCGATTCTTTGCCGTTTTTCATATTCTTAAAAGTACATTTCTCAGCTACGAGGTTTATAAACTCATCTTCATAATTTAGCTCCAAAAGGTCTGCAATCTTTCTTACGTTTGACTTTAAGTCCTTCAAAAAAAATAAATAAAAACAAAACATGGACTGGATTTATTTCAGGAAAACGACTGTGTTTTCCAGGCATTTCTTTTTTTACAATATTTATGTATTTGTAATTACTAATGAAATTGTACTACTAAAATCAAATTAATTTCCAGAAGAAATTGAATTTTGGGGAGATTTGGTCATCTTAATGAGGGTTAAATGTCATAAGAAGTAACTTAGTATTTATTAATATTGCATTTTCCCATCTAATTATTTAATGTACATGTCCTCCACTAATATTTTTTAAAAATTCAATCAAAGTGTATAGTTGATGACTTTCTCATAGTATATAGTTAAGGGCGTTCGATCCTGAGCTTTTGAGTGGATTTTGGTCCTTTCCTTTATGTATAAAATTCTGCATCATTTAAAAATTCTAACATTAAATCTGGATTCTACAATGCAAATTGAACTATTTTCTATGAAAAAACCGCGATTAAATTTCATTCAAATTCAATTAAGCTAGGGACTATATTTTCTGGTGGAAGGGTTTTTAGAAGAAAATGATCAGTTTTTTCTCTTTTGAACTTTAACGGTACTGTTAATTTAAGATTCCTATTTTTCCATACTGGTTGCACACAAAGTTGTTTTTTGCTAAATTATTTCAACGAAGTGTGACAAATATAGTCAATATATTCTGAAAATGCGGGGGGAAATTGAGCCAATTTTAACATAAAATTAACACTCTTTTAGTAATATCTGAAAATTTACATCACATACCCCCACTTCTGATGTTGTTTTTTAAATATTTAAGATAACTTTGACCTATTTTCTTAAATTCAGCAAAAGTTTAAGACTTTAAAATACTTTTCTTGTTTATTAAATTTTCAATGCCAGAAAAATCTCATTTATTAGCCCAGAAAGGTCATGCGAACCAATTTAAAAATGTTTCTTAGTCACAATTTTAAAGTGTCTTTTTTAAATAGACTTAGAGTTCATTTTGTTTCATGCTTTAATTGGATAAATATATTGGAGGGAAAACGTCGAAGATGTAATTTTTAATTAAGACACAAATTTCGGTGCAAAAAAAGTCATATTAAATGTACTGTAGCGCCAAAAGAAGCATATTGACTCCCATTTTTTTATTTGAATTTTAATTAATTTTAATATATATATTATATATATATATATATATATATATATATATATATATATATATATATATATATATATATAGAGAGAAACGGATGGAAATTTATATAAAAATATACTTCGCAAAAAAAGTTTAAGACTTTAAATATTAGGATCGAACGTCGTTAAAGTCAAAGTAACTGGATTAATTCAGATGATGTATAAACCATAGACGTACTCAATATCATTTTGCTTTGTGCATTTAATATTTCATAGAAAGAACGTCATATCATGACATCAAGGGCAAACCCTTAAATGCTGAGAGAACAACAAAGAGAAAATATTTGTATATATATATATAATTAGTTTGACAACGCCAGTGACCGGTGTGACATCAGTATACGCGAATGGATCTCGTTGATGCAATTAACTGTTCACAAAAAAAAAAAATGGGTGCAGTAGTAAGAGTTAGTTGATTTTGTCTCTCCCATCATAAAATATATCATGTTACTTTCCAGCCGGTTGGGTTTGGAAACTGTAGTTTGAACATAAACGTCTAGTTTATTTATTCCAAGTTGAGCTGTGAATATATGATCAAAAAATGTAATTGAAAATATTTGGATCGAACACTTGGTTTTCTAATTATGGTTTGTAAATAAATTACGAAGAGCCTTCCACGTTGTTTGTGTCACAGCTGATCGAACTAAATACTCCATATAACGCTTTAATTTTAACCTTTCATTGTTATGTATGGCACGCCAAAAAAACAAAAATCAGCTAAACCTAGTTTCACAGTTGATAAACTAGGTTTATCGACTGTAAACTATAGTTTACAGACAGTAAACTATAGTTAACGATTCGTTTATTATAGTTTTCATCTGTAAAACTATATTTAACGGTTGTTAACTATAGTTTACGAATGCTAATCTAAGTTTATCTGTCTGTGATAAAACGTTAACAATAGATTTTGTTGATAAACATAGATTCACGTCTGTAAACCATAATTTACGATCGTTAACAGTACTATAGTTAAGAGTTGTAAACCATAGTTTACAAATCGTGACACTGTATTTATTAGATAATCTATGTTTTGCGATCGCAAATGATTGTTTTTGTTGATAAGTATAGTTTAAGGTTGTGAAACATAGATTATCGCGTTAACTATGATTTACAGATGTAAAATATAGATTAACGTTGTTAACTATAGTTTACAGTCCGTAAACTATAGTTTACAAACCGATAAACCTAGTTTATCGACTGTGAAACTATGTTTTGCTGATTTTTGTGAATTTGGCGTGCCATAGTTATTGTGTCATTGCGTGGATCCTCAGGTCCACGCAGAAATATATAGGCGAGGTTAAACCGGATGCCATGGGCAAACGGCAGGTTACGCATGCGCGAGAATGCCAGAGAGTTCGCCCCGAAGAAAACTTGACCGTAGAATAATTCGCCCTATTCGAATAAGAATACGCCATTCATTGGTAAATCTCGCTTTTAAATCTGAATATCGTATATATTCATTGGCGGAACCGAATTTCTCTCTTTTACATATACTTTTATATACAAACTAAACATTGATTTTGTGGCATAAGCTTTTTAAAAAGTAGTCCCGAAGAACATGCAGTATATAGATAACTTAACAACTTGAATTAAAAAACTCCATTCAACGACTAGTTCTAGCTTTTAAAATATAGAACTAGTCTTAAGATCTATTTTCCAATGATAGATTTCTTCCGTATAAATCCAGAAAAGATGTGAAGTCCCAACCATTATGGGTTACATGTATCAAAAATGAAAATATACAGATTTTTTAAAATGACAAAACAGTAGGCTAATCGGAGATAATTGAATAATTTTGCTATGAAAGTACTAATCAGTCAAAGTAGGTAGATCATTGCAAAATGTGAACGAACCTACATGAATATTCATTAAACCTTGTAATTTTCTCTAATGGAATTTCGGTTAGAGACACATGCGTATGGTCCACGTATTGCAGTCCTTTTTTAAAGGACAGCAACTTGTTTATAAATATGGATAAAAGTTTATCGTTTAAGATACGGGCCCGTGGAAAGCATTTTCAGTTGGTGGTGGGGTGGTAGGGGAACAGGAATATATTTTCTATTTTTAGTTGGGGGCACTATCAACTGCCACACATTACCGATTCTTTTTATATCAAGACACTTGTGAGGCAAATAACCATGTGATCTACATCTGCAAAAAAAAAAAAAAATTCAGGAAATGCTATAGGTTCAATAAAAGGCTTAATCGTCTTCTTTATATTATATCTAGCCTAATGACAGCTTAGTCAGATGATTTCTCTGTACAAATCTGTAATTACAAGATCTGAAATAGGAAACTACCTTCAGACTGGCTATGTTCCTGGGTGTGCTCAAAAATATTTAGCAGTACACGTAGAAATAATCCTATATTTTGTCCTTGAAATAGGCTTATGCTTAAAAATGTGCTAGACTGTTGGTAAACTTATTATTTTTTAATTCCCGATACAAATCAGATCAGAAAACTAACAAGTCAGCAGAAAAAATAATATATATAACATACGTATGAGTCAATGAGTTTAAAAAAAATAAAATCGAAAGTTAACCAAAAAAAAAATACCAACCTTCTTTAAATCTTCGAAATGTAAGTGTAATATACGACACCCCCTGTTTTCTTGTCGCATAGTTCTCTCCCATTCTTTGACAAAGTCGAACCAATTTCCAAAAGCAACTTTATAATAAAAATAAAGGTAATTTGTTAAAAATGAACTTTATGATTAATAACATTCCGATTGCTCTTACAGGCTCCAACTTTGAAATAATTGCATTGCTTGTCTTGAATTCAAAAATATTTAGATAATACGATTTTTTGAATGCGTATATATATCTTATTTACTACATGTATTATTATTTATTGAAATTTATCTATTGATTTAAAAATGTGCATGTTTTGGTTAAAATCCTTGTGGACGTGAATCTGGAATCCCTTTTTATAAGATACATGTACTTGAATTCGAAACCTAGAACTTTCAGTATTTGGCCTCAAAATCTATCAGGGTCTTTCAATGCCAACACCTAAAAATTCTGTTTCAAAAGCTCAAGAGAAATAAAAAATATCCAGAAATCCTTGTATACAATCTATGCTATACTGAGTTTGAAATTTGAACCTCAAAATCACTTGACTAAAGTGAAGTAATCTTTCTTATTCATAGGCTGTTTTGATTCGAAAATTCACTGGAACTTGAAGCTTCTGGGCTTTTTAAAGGATAAAGCCCAGAAACTTGCGTTTTTCATTTCATACTGTACATGTACACATAATTTACTTTTATCTTGAACTTTGACCTCAAAATCAAGAAGAGTCAGCATAACCTCAAAGATTATTATCAGAGATTTATTTTATGCGATATATCCATTTGTGACATTGATCCCTCAACTTCTGAGTCTTAAATCATTAAATTTTAATCAAAGGAAGCTAAGAAATGAAATAGCTTTTCAAAAGGTCAAAAAATTTTATAAAAATATCAATTTATGATCTTGACCTTGACTTCTCACCCCAAACATGATAGAGGTTTTTTTTTTTTAAATCATAAGAATTAAGTTATAATAGTTATTGCAATTAAAGGCTCTTGATTATCCGGAAATAAGTGTTACAGACAGGTTAACTGAAGGGTGGGTGGAAAAACCAAATTAATATTCGCATATTATATTTTTTAACTTGGAGACAAAAAAGAGGGGAGAAATGCAAATATCAATATTTATATTTTGTCAAATATTTTAGATTTTAATGAAAAGAAAAAAATGCATATGTCAAAAAATTTTGATAATACATTTTTTATGTTTAAAGCTTGCAATGTAAGAAAATTTTTGCTTCTATAGAATAAATCAATTTCTAAATTAAAGAATATGTTGTTCTTTACTTTTTAAATTGTTGAAAACTTACATTTATCGCTGAAGAAAATGCAATGTAACAAGGCGTGAAATGACCCCGTAAAACTGCTGTACATGAATGTCAGTTTCTTTATCATGTTATACAAGGATACCGCCGTGTCTTTTGGATTTCTAGACACGTGGATTATGCGTCCATGTTTCTTTAACTCCTTCGGAAGGTATCGGTAGGGTAGGTGTGACTGAAAATAGAGATCTTCGAAAATGCACAGAACATCCAGATTTTTTTTTTTTTTTTTTTTTTTGATCTCTTAAAACATTCCCATGTATTTAGCTAATAATGAATGCGAACACCACAATACCTGCAATATTCTGGGAGATGGTAACTTATCTAAGTAACTGCTCTCATAAAAATCCAAGGAATACATGGGTTCATAGGTGTACTCTGCTTTTCCACGGAGAAGCATCGATACAATTTCTCTAACCCAGTGAGTACCTGGAATCAGATAAAGAGAGTTCGGTAACCCCAACAAGTCATCACTGGGTACGTTTTCTACATTTTATATTTGATACATATGAAATTACTGTGTTGTTTCTTTGCGAACACTTACTGGTACATGCACTGTAGCAATCGCTAATGATATATAACACCGCTTAATTATACAAATTTCATTAAGCTTTCATTAAGCGTTGCAATGCATATCATTGAGCGTCATAAATCATTGCATTAATAGTTGGCATGTTCATCCGCTTAATGATATAATTCTTTCATTATGCGGCGATTTAGCATTAGCGGGTAAAAGGTAAACCATTAATGCAATAATTTATCGCAACGCTTAAAATGATATTTGTAATATTAAGCGGCGTTATATCATTAGCGGTTGCTACAATGCACATATATCTGTAGTTAATGATAAACCCAACCACTTTCCCCTATACATTGTTAGAATTTGGGAATTGCGTAAAACTTTATAAATACATATGCTTGAAATATGCGGCATAGGGATTCGAAAATTTAGTTTCAGATTTAATATTCTGTCGATATCGTGTCTTGACAAGATTCGACAATTCGTGGAATGGTACATAGTCTACAAATCGCTCTGTCGTGATCTGCCTGTGCTGTGTTTGGTTTAGTTTAAATGATCTTTATTTGTTTTGTCAAAAACTGAGTCGTGCAAGCAAGACAATGAAATCTTTTCAGAAAACACTCTCATTAACTTTGTTTTAGACTTAGAACTTTTGGAGAATCTTTCAAAAGTGCGATCTGTTGAAACAATTAGTGTCAAATAACGTCATTATGAAGTTACCAAAATTGAAGACAACAACGTGCGCAACGTCTATATTAAATTACCATTTCATATAATGATCTTAAAAAAATTATTTATTTTACACACGACAATACATGTATATGCGCACATCGAACCTACAGAGATGTAAGCATTTTTTTTTTTTTTTTTTTTTTTTTTTTGTTTTTTTTATTTTTTTGGCCAAGTTAATGTCTGACACAGAGTATTATTGGCCTACAGGCTTTTAATCTAACCGTGTTGAAAATAAAGCTTAATTTTGGAAAATAATTCCACAAGAAATCTCCTCTAATCATTTATCAAATTCACCAAAGTTAGAGACAAGGATACTACTATTTAGAATTGTTCAGGGCACTCCAAGAGGACATAAAATTATATTTTGTGAATTGAAATCTTTGATTTGATACTTTGCATACCATTAGGACTAAGATCATAAAATCTTTTCAGATAGCCAACAATCCTCTACTTGTTGAATTTTGCAGATGTCATGTCCAAATATTCAAGTACAATGTACATGTATGTGTAGCTATTCCTAATGTTAGGATTTGGGACATGCTAACCTAAAGGAAGATCCGTTGAACTACTTTCTTTGTATTGTCGCAGCTATTCATTTACAAACCTTTAATTATGTTCCCCAAACGAAGTTGGGGAACATATTGTTTTTACTCTGTTTCTTATTATGTTCCCCAAACGAAGTTGGGGAACATATTGTTTTTACTCTGTTTCTTATTATTATTATTCTTATTATTATTATTTTTCTTCCTGGGAAAATTTTGTCCGCGAGTGATCTTGTAAACTACACATCCGACTTAGGTGAAACCTTTTTAGGGTAAGTAGGCATGTTATGTAAATTTGCGGAATCAAGGTCATTTTGCGCGCACGTGCTTGCAAGAGCGCGCACGTGCAAAACTTAAAATGACCAATATATAATGGATATAACCGTAAATTCTCTATTTTGTGACGAAATGTTTTGAAACTTATAATGTAAGGATATATTAGTAATATGCAGAAGATGCCATGGTCAAAAAAGCAAGATCGCACGCGCATGCACGTGTGCTTCGCTCTGATTGGCTGAAACTAAAGTCTCAATATCTTTTTTGTTTTTTGATAAAATCATTTGAAATTTTGAACATAGTCATACATTAGGGAGATCTACAGCCTGTAATATAAGATTTTTCATGAAAGCATGTGCATGCACATGTGCTTGCAAGAGCTCGCACGTGCAACACGAGAAAGTCCAATATAATTGATACAGACGTAACTATTAAAATTATTGATGAAATGCTTTTAAACTCATTTTATAAGTATATATTAGTAGTATGCACAAGATGACTTGGTCAAAATAGCAAGATCGCACGCGGATGCACGTGTGCTTCGCTCTGATTGGCTGAAACTAAATTCTCAATATCTTTCTTGTTTCTTGTCATAATCCTTTGAAATTTTGAACATAGACCTACATTATGAAGATCTACAGCATGATATATAAGAATTTTCATGAAAGCATGCGCATGCCCGCGTGCTGCAATCTGATTGGCTGAAACTTTAAATGGCTACATCTACTTTGTTTTTTGACGAAATGCTTTGAAATTTAAAACATTGTCATGCATTAGGATATCCTACAATATGATATAGAAAAAAACATGAAAACACGCGCATGCACGTGTGCTGCAATCTGATTGGCTTAAACTTGAAATGGCTATAACTCCCTTGTTTTTCAACCAAATAGGATGGGATTTAGAATATAGATAGATGAAAGGGACTCCTACAAGAAGGTATGGTCATCATGCACGTGCACGCACGTGCGTGCATTTGGAACGAGTGAAATGAAAATTACACTTGAAAGAGTGATTTTTCATACTTTTGGACTGAATGCTTTAATATATTGCATATTAAAATATGTAGATAGTGTAGACAAGATGATATGATCATAACGGACATGCATTCACATGCGCACGGGTGCAATGTAAAATTTGAATATAATTGGTATCCTTCTGAGAAAACGTTGTTAAAGTCAAAATGCACAGAGTTTGTCTTATATAATGAAGCTTACAGGGAATATGGCACCAAAAAGGAGTTGGGGAGCGTTTGGGGAACATCTGTAACGGTCCCCGTTACAATTAGCACTAGTTATGTTCCCCAAACGAAGTTGGGGAACATATTGTTTTTACTCTGTTTCTTATTATTATTATTTTTCTTCTTCCTGGGCACTTTTTTGTCCGCGAATGATCTCGTAAACTACACATCCGACTAAGGTGAAATGTTTTTAGGGTCAGTAGACATGTCATGTAGATTTGCGGAACAAAGGTCATTTTGCGCGCACGTGCTTGCAAGAGCGCACACGTGCAACACGAGAAATGATCAATATAATGAATATAAGCGTAACTTTTTAAATTTTTGATGAAATGCTTTGAAACTCATAATATAAGGATATATGAGTAACATACACAATATAACATGGTCAAAATAGCAAGATCTCACGCGCATGCACGTGCGCTTCGCTCTGATTGGCTGAAACTAAAGTCTCAATATCTTTCTTGTTTTTTGACAAAATCCTTTGAAATTTTGAACTTTGCCATGCATAAGTATAATCTACAACATGATGTATAGCAATTTTCATGAAAACACGTGCATGCACGTGCGCTGAAATCTGATTGGCTCAAACTTTAAATAGCTATAACTCCCTTCGTTATCAACCAAACAGGATGGGATTTGGATCTTAGATAGATAGAATGGACTTCTACAAGAAGGTATGGTCACCATGCACATACATACACGTGTGTGTACGTGTGCTGCAATCTGATTGGCTTAAACTTTAAACAGTTATAACTCCCTTGATTTTCAACAAAACGGGATGGAATTTAGAACATAGATAGATGTAATGGACTTCTACAAGAAGGTATGGTCACCATGCACGTGCGTGCACTTGAAAGGAGTAAAATAAAAAAAAAACTCTTGATTTAGCGTATTTTTTAATACTTCTGGATAAAATACTTTAATATTTAGTATATTAAATTATATAGATTGTGTAGACAAGATGATATGGTCATTACGGACATGCATTCACATGTGCACGCGTGCCACGCTAAAATTTGAATGAAGTTGGTACACATCTGGGTAAAGGTTGTTAAATTCTCAAATGCATAACGATTGTCTTATTTAATGAAGCTTACAGGGAATATGGCACCAAAAGGGAGTTGGGGAGCGTTTGGGGAACATCTGTAACGGTCCCCGTTACAATTAGCACTAGTTATTATTATTTTTCTTCTCGGGAAAATTTTGTCCGCGAATGATCTTGTAAAGTACACGTCCGATTAAGGGGAAACCTTTTTAGGGTAAGTAGGCATGTTATGTAGATTTGCGGAACGAAGGTCATTTTGCGCGCACGTGCTTGCAAGAGCGCGCACGTGCAACACGTGAAATGACCAATATACTTCGAATTGCCGTAACTTTTACATTTTTTGATGTAATGCTTTCATATTTAGAATATATAGACATATGATAAATGTAGATAAGATGACATTGTCAACATGCCATTTTGCGCTCACGTGCTTGCAAGAGCGCGCACGTGCAACACGTGAAATGACCAATATAATGGATATAGCCGTAACTTTTCTATTTTTTGATAAAATCTTTTGAAATTTATAATGTAAGGATATATTAGTAGCGTAGACAAGATGACGTGGTCAAGATAGCAAGATGTCACGCGCATGCACGTGCGCTTTGCTCTGATTGGCTGAAACAAAGGTCTCAATATCTTTCTTGTTTTTTGACGAAATCCTTTGAAATTTTGAACATAGCCATGCATTAGGATGTCCTACAACATGATATATAGCAATTATCATTAAAACAAGTGCATGCACGTGCGCTGCAGTCTGATTGGCTGAAACTTTAAATAGCTATAACTCGCTTGGTTTTCAACCAAACAGGATGGGATTTGTAACATAAATATATATAATGGACTTCTAAAAGAAGGTATGGTCATCATGCACATGCATGCACGTGCGTGTACGTGAGCTGCAATCTGATTGGCTGAAACTTTAAACAGTTATAACTCCCTTGGTTTTCAACCAAACAGGATGGGATATGGAACATAAATATATATAATGGACTTCTAAAAGAAGGTATGGTCACCATGCACATGCATACACGTTCGTGTACCTGAGCTGCAATCTGATTGGCTGAAACTTTAAAAAGCTATAACTCCCTTGGTTTTCAACCAATCAGGATGGAATTTGGAACATAGATAGATGTAATGGACTTCAACAAGAAAGTATGGTCACCATGCTCATATATGCACGTGTGTGCACGTGAAAAGAGTAAAATAAAAAATACACTTGAATGAGCGTATCTTTTAATACTTTTGGATTAAATACTTTAATATTTAGTATATTAAAATATATATACATTCTGTAGACAAGATGATTTGGTCATTACGCTCATGCATTCACATGCGCACGCGTGCAATGATTAAATTTGAATGAACTTGGTATACTTCTAGTTAAACGTTGTTAAAGTCTCAAATGCATAGAGTTTGTCCTATTTAATGAAGCTTACATGGAATATGGCACCAAAAGGGAGTTGGGGAGCGTTTGGGGAACATCTGTAACGGTCCCCGTTACAATTAGCACTAGTTTTTTACATTTTATATTTTGAGGATACATGTATTATATCTTTTATTTTTTTTTATCTTTAACGGATTTTAATTCCTGCTTTATTAGAATAATTGCTTCATCTGGCCTTCAATAAATACTAGTAATCCCATAAATTATATATAAGTTGCGAGAGGACGAGGTAGGGGGGCGGCGAGATAAAGTTGAGAGGAGAAAGAGAAGACAGAGAAGTCAGATGTAGAGGAGACGAGACAACAAAGCCAGATAAAGAGGAGACGGGACAACGAAGTCAGATGTAGAGGAGACGAGGCAGAGAAGCCAGATATAGAGGACACGAGACAGAGTAGCCAAATATAGAGGAGACGGGACAGAGAAGCCAGATATAGAGGAGACGAGACAGAGAAGCCAGATATAGAGGAGACGAGACAGAGAAGCCAGATATAGAGGAGGCGAGACAGAGAAGCCAGATATAGAGGAGACGAGACAACGAAGCCAGATATACTGGAGACGAGACAGAGAAGCCAGATATACAGGAGACAAGACAACGAAGTCAGATATAGAGGAGACGAGATAACGAAGCCAGATATAGAGGAGACGAGACAGAGAAGCCAGATATAGAGGAGACGAGACAGAGAAGCCCGATATAGAGGAGACGAGACAGAGAAGCCAGATATAGAGGAGACGAGACAGAGAAGCCAGATATAGAGGAGACGGGACAGAGAAGCCAGATATAGAGGAGACGGGACAGAGAAGCCAGATATAGAGGAGACGAGACAGAGAAGCCAGATATAGAGGAGACGATACAGAGAAGCCAGATATAGAGGAGACCAGATATAGAGGAGACGAGACAGAGAAGCCAGATATAGAGGAGACGAGACAGAGAAGCCAGATATAGAGGAGACGAGACAGAGAAGCCAGATATAGAGGAAACGAGACAGAGAAGCCAGATATAGAGGAGACGAGACAGAGAAGCCAGATATAGAGGAGACGAGACAGAGAGGCCAGATATAGAGGAGACGAGATAACGAAGCCAGATATACAGGAGACGGGACAGAGAAGTCAGATATATAGGAGACGGGACAGAGAAGTCAGATATAGAGGACATGAGACAGAGAAGCCAGATATAGAGGACACGAGACAGAGAAGCCAGATATAGAGGAGACGAGACAGAGAAGCCAGATATAGAGGAGACGAGACAGAGAAGCCAGATAAAGAGGAGACGAGACAGAGAAGCCAGATATAGTGGAGACGAGACAGAGAAGCCAGATATAGAGGAGACGATACAGAGAAACCCGATATAGAGGAGACGAGACAGAGAAGCCAGATATAGAGGAGACGAGACAGAGAAGCCAGATATAGAGGACACGAGACAGAGAAGCCAGATATAGAGGAGACGATACAGAGAAGCCCGATATAGAGGAGACGAGACAGAGAAGCCAGATATAGAGGAGACGAGATAACGAAGCCAGATATACAGGAGACGGGACAGAGAAGTCAGATATATAGGAGACGGGACAGAGAAGTCAGATATAGAGGACATGAGACAGAGAAGCCAGATATAGAGGACACGAGACAGAGAAGCCAGATATAGAGGAGACGAGACAGAGAAGCCAGATATAGAGGAGACGAGACAGAGAAGCCAGATAAAGAGGAGACGAGACAGAGAAGCCAGATATAGTGGAGACGAGACAGAGAAGCCAGATATAGAGGAGACGATACAGAGAAACCCGATATAGAGGAGACGAGACAGAGAAGCCAGATATAGAGGAGACGAGACAGAGAAGCCAGATATAGAGGACACGAGACAGAGAAGCCAGATATAGAGGAGACGATACAGAGAAGCCCGATATAGAGGAGACGAGACAGAGAAGCCAGATATAGAGGAGACGAGACAGAGAAGCCAGATATAGAGGAGACGGGACAGAGAAGCCAGATATAGAGGAGACGACAGAGACGATATAGAGAGAAGCAGAGAAGCCAGATATAGAGGAGACGAGACAGAGAAGCCCGATATAGAGGAGACGAGACAGAGAAGCCAGATATAGAGGACACGAGACAGAGAAGCCAGATATAGAGGAGACGAGACAGAGAAGCCAGATATAGAGGAGACGAGATAACGAAGCCAGATATAGAGGACACGAGACAGAGAAGCCAGATACAGAGGAGACGAGACAGAGAAGCCAGATATAGAGGAGACGAGACAGAGAAGCCAGATAAAGAGGAGACGAGACAGAGAAGCCAGATATAGAGGAGACGAGACAGGGAAGCCAGATATAGAGGAGACGAGACAGAGAAGCCAGATATACAGGAGACGAGACAGGGAAGCCAGATATACAGGAGACGAGACAGGAAAGCCAGATATACAGGAGACGAGACAGAGAATCCAGATATAGAGGAGACGAGACAACAAAGCCAGATATAGAGGAGACGAGACAACGAAGCCAGATATAGAGGAGACGAGATAACGAAGCCAGATATAGAGGAGACGGGACAGAGAAGCCAGATAAAGAGGAGACGAGACAACGAAGCCAGATATAGAGGAGACGAGACAGAGAAGCCAGATATAGAGGAGACGAGACAGAGAAGCCAGATATAGTGGAGACGAGACAGAGAAGCCAGATATAGAGGAGACGAGACAGAGAAGCCAGATATACAGGAGACGAGACAGAGAAGCCAGATATACAGGAGACGAGACAGAGAAGCCAGATATAGAGGAGACGGGACAGAGAAGCCAGATATAGAGGACACGAGACAGAGAAGCCAGATATTCAGGAGACGAGACAGAGAAGCCAGATATACAGGAGACGGGACAGAGAAGCCAGATATAGAGGAGACGAGACAGAGAAGCCAGATATAGAGGAGACGAGACAGAGAAGCCAGATATACAGGAGACGAGACAGAGAAGCCAGATATACAGGAGACGAGACAACGAAGCCAGATATAGAGGAGACGAGACAACGAAGCCAGATATACAGGAGACGAGACAGAGAAGCCAGATATACAGGAGACAGAGAAGCCAGATATAGAGGAGACGGGACAGAGAAGCCAAATATAGAGGAGACGAGACAGAGAAGCCAAATATAGAGGAGACGAGACAGAGAAGCCAGATATAGAGGAGACGGGACAACAAAGCCAGATATAGAGGAGACGAGACAACGAAGCCAGATATAGAGGAGACGAGATAACGAAGCCAGATATAGAGGAGACGGGACAGAGAAGCCAGATATAGAGGAGACGAGACAACGAAGCCAGATATACAGGAGACGAGACAGAGAAGCCAGATATACAGGAGACAGAGAAGCCAGATATAGAGGAGACGGGACAGAGAAGCCAGATATAGAGGAGACGAGACAGAGAAGCCAGATATAGAGGAGACGAGACAGAGAAGCCAGATAAAGAGGAGACGGGACAGAAAAGCCAGATATACAGGAGACAGAGAAGCCAGATGTAGAGGAGACGAGACAGAGAAGCCAGATATAGAGGAGACGAGACAGAGAAGCCCGATATAGAGGAGACGAGACAGAGAAGCCAGATATAGAGGAGACGAGACAACAAAGCCAGATATAGAGGACACGAGACAGAGAAGCCAGATATAGAGTAGACGAGACAGAGAAGCCAGATAAAGAGGAGACGGGACAGAAAAGCCAGATATACAGGAGACAGAGAAGCCAGATGTAGAGGAGACGAGACAGAGAAGCCAGATATAGAGGAGACGCGACAGAGAAGCCAGATATACAGGAGACGAGACAGAGAAGCCAGATATAGAGGAGACGAGACAGAGAAGCCAGATATAGAGGAGACGAGACAGAGAAGCCAGATATAGAGGAGACGAGACAGAGAAGCCAGATATAGAGGAGACGAGACAGAGAAGTCAGATATAGAGGAGACGAGACAGAGAAGACCGATATAGAGGAGACGAGACAGAGAAGCCCAATATAGAGGAGACGAGACAGAGAAGCCAGATATAGAGGAGACGAGACAGGGAAGCCAGATATAGAGGAGACGAGACAGAGAAGTCAGATATAGAGGAGACGAGACAGAGAAGACCGATATAGAGGAGACGAGACAGAGAAGCCCAATATAGAGGAGACGAGACAGAGAACCCAGATATAGAGGAGACGAGACAGAGAACCCAGATATAGAGGAGACGGGACAGAGAAGCCCGATATAGAGGAGACGAGACAGAGAAGCCAGATATAGAGGAGACAGAGAAGCCAGATATAGAGGAGACGAGACAGAGAAGCCAGATATAGAGGAGACAGAGAAGCCAGATATAGAGGAGACGAGACAGAGAAGCCAGATATAGAGGAGACGAGACAGAGAAGCCAGATATAGAGGAGACGAGACAGAGAAGCCAGATATAGAGGAGACGAGACAGAGAAGCCAGATATAGAGGAGACGAGACAGAGAAGCCAGATATAGAGGAGGCGAGACAGAGAAGCCAGATATAGAGGAGACGAGACAGGGAAGCCAGATATAGAGGAGACGAGACAGAGAAGCCAGATATAGAGGAGGCGAGACAGAGAAGCCAGATATAGAGGAGACGAGACAGAGAAGCCAGATATAGAGGAGACGGGACAGAGAAGCCAGATATAGAGGAGACGAGAAAGAGAAGCCAGATATAGAGGAGACGAGTTTGAAAGAAGGTGGGAAAAGAGATGAGGAAATATATAAAGAGAAGGCGAGACAAAGAGCAAGATAGAGAATAGTCGAGATAGAGAGTGGCTGAGACAAAGAAGCAAGATAGAGGGTAGGCGAGATAGAGAAGCGAGATCGATAGAGAGAAGGCGGGACAAAGAAGTAAGATAGAGAATAGGCGAGATAGAGATGAGGCGAAATAGGGAGGAAGCGAAATAGAGCAAGATAGGGAGGAAGCGAGACAAGGAAGCGAGATAGAAAATCGAGATATGAATGTGCTGACAGAGAGGAGTGAGAGAGAAAGAGAGGTAGAGAGGAAGTGAGACAGACTAGCGAGATAGAAAGAAGGCGAGATAGCGAGGAGGCGGGACAGGGAAGCGAGATAGAGAGGAGGCGACATAGTGAGACAGAGAAACGAGATAGAGACAAGATAGGGAAGAAGCGAGATAGAGAGAAGATAGACCCTAGAGATGAGGCGAGATAGCGAGGAGCCAATTAAGATGCTCAAGCATTGCACTGAAGAATAATGTCCGACCGACTTTTCGAAAAAAATACACAAAAACCAACACATCGGAATAAATAATGGCACACATCATATAACTTGTTTTGAAACCACGGCCTGTGTGACGAATGTACATTGAAAACATTGTGCACATAACGAGCAAGTTCATTCCGTCCTTATCATGCCAAAAAGTAGCGAGAAAGAATGTTATTTGTCAAGGTTTATTTTTAGGGTTATTGTCCACTTTAAAAAATAAATGTATACCATTAATGCTTCAAGATTTTAAAGCAGAAAAAAAGCAAGGGCATATATTTCTATATTTTTTGTAAAATGCATTAATATCTAATTTTTATCTCATATCACTTAAATACACAACGTAATATGCAATAATATGAAGAGTTGTGGTTCACAAATTTCTGACAAAAGAGGCCATTGGTCGATCCATGAAGTCATACGAAGGGGACAGATATTTCTTATCTTTAAAAAAGGAGAAATGTGAGAGATTTTTTTAAAAATTCAAAATGAGTTGCTTGACTCGTTCTTTAACAGAGCGATAGATGTCGGTCATCTTAAATCACCCGTGAATGACCTTAACAAGGTCTCCGGGGGTCAGATCGCCGTGAACTTTACGGACCATGAAGTCGCGCGTGTTTTCGCGGTCTTAAGGTAGCTGTGACCGTAGCGGACAGTGGCTGTGTCACCCGAAGGTCTGAGGATACGGGAAATGACTCTATTAATATTTTGACACATTTTTCAAATTCCAACGTTTTGTACACTGATAGCATTATTTGTTTGTCAATAAATCATTGTCATGTGATGAAATTTCTAAAAGACAGACAAACAGAAAAAAATTAACATGGTCTTCAGGAGAGCTCAGTCGGATATTTCTTGTAAATCAATATTTAACATACTGTAATTAAATATCTGTAGGAAATTTGTTATTAAAAAGATGTACTATGGATTTTGTTAAATAAAAATACACGGAGAAGGAACTTGCTAAAACAAATGATTTGACAAAATAATCTGACAATTTTACAAAAAAGCCCTGAAGTTAAATATTTTTGCAGTTTACAGTCATTCTTGGGTTTTTAAAGGTGGAGACTTTATTCAAACTAAAGTGCTAGTTATATTTTTTTTTCAAATAACCTGCATTAAATTTTGGATTAATTGGTAAGATCATAACATGATAAACTTTACTCAACCAAGTTAATTTAAGGACAGAACTGACCTGACTTTGGGTATGTAGATATTAATACATCACTTTCCTGGACTTTGAAGTTGGCAATTTTCTTCAAATGGTCTTTTACATTTCCAGGAAACGCATAGGGAAAATTAAAGTTATCGTATCTCTTCACTTTAGTTAGATGATCCGGTTCCACGCTGTATTCACAAATTTCCATCTTTCTCCTCCAAAGAAACTCCTTTCTGTGACATTGATAAGAATAACTGCTCTGAAAAAATCCAATACAATACCGACTATCTAGACCTACATTAAAATATACTGGTCAGAAATATGTCAAATGAATATGGATTTGGCTGTACTCCGATTAAAATCTTTTGCATAAAATGTATGAATGAAACGTACAGCTGTCTGTCAGTGGGTGTGTCTTAGCTGGCTACAGTGTGCTCATTGGGCATAAAAATAAATAGGTGACAAGTGGCTCCATCATTTTAGTCAAAGCGGGCCGGTTTTTAAGAATGAAAAAAAAATCTTATTTATAGAAAATATTTAGGTCAATGGGTGAAAATGCCCTAAGATAGTTGTTTTAAAGGCCTAATAGAAAGGAATCAATTTGATAGGAGATTCAGGTAACGTTTCTGTTATTATTTGCTTGGAATGTTCAAATAGATATTTTATGGGCCGTGTCTTCATTTTGTCATGGCTGAAAATTCTTTTACTGTCCAATACTTTTTAAAAATCGTTTTCATGCAACTAAATAATGCCTTATTTAGTTCTGATTAATCGCTTTTATCTCGTAGGTTTAAATTAAATACTACTAAATATTAACTAAAAGATGAGTTATACGATCAGTTGGATAGCACTTATTTTAAAATAAATGATATATATTTTTTTTTTAAATCGAGATTTATTTCTTTTTTTTATTAAATTATTCTGTAAATCGCTAGAGGGCCGTGATATTGTATGATTGATTTAGTTAATAGGTACTTAATTCCAACATCTTTTGAAGTACGTGAAAGTGTCACAAAATCATTTTTCTGTCTAATGTATATAGCGAAACAATATATTACTTCAGTTCGCACGTTTATATAACTGTTTCACACTGCCTATACTACTAAATCGATGCGTGTAATGCAGTGTAACCTGTCTAATTCGACATGCACTGGGAGATGAATTTATGTCAGAATAGCAAACAGGGTGTCGGATTAGACAGTGCACAAAAACACGGAAAATAGTAAAATTTGAATGAAATTTAACGTCGGAATTCCCAGAGGGACGGATTAAACAGGTGTCGGATGATACAGGTTTCACTGTATTCATTTAATGCTATAATAGATGTATGTCTTAGGCAACAGAGATTATTTTACATCATTAAGAGGACCAAGTTCAGGGGAGGGATAGTAGAAATACTTTCATTCTCCCTTATTGTGCCTTTCGTCAGCAAAGTTAACAAAAGGAAACCGTAAATAAATTTACACGGTATATAGATAAAGAAAAAAATATAGGTCAATTAACACAAGTCCAATGCATCTTCCATTTCAAGTCTGATCAAAGAGTGGCATTGGAGAATTCTGAAAGCCCTAAGGATGTTTTTTTCCTAAAATAAAATGCTTCTGAACAATAGAAAGATAGTTATATAGATACACCACTTACCCATGAACAGGACCAAAGTTCACGGGTATCAGTAAAATTGATTACTAGAATAGTGCATGCAATTGTTTTCTTACATGATGTGTAAGCGGGTATATTCAATGAAAATGTAAATCTTTCTTATAAAAAAACACATCGATATGAATTTAGTTGAAATATGGGACCACAAATAAATTAAATTCAATATCAAAAAGAATTAAAATTAATTTAAATATGGGAGACCCTAAAGTAAAAATAGTTATTATTTTAATTAAATAGGAACATCATGCCTCTACCCGATGCACTCCAACCCTAAATGGGCATTTGAGCTTAGTTTCCTTTCGTTCCATCTTTTCTTTTTTTAGTTAAATAACCTCTGCACCCGCTTTAACTTAAACAGGATGAGTTAGAGACTTTGGTAAGAGAATTCTCCGTTGCCGAAATATGCGTTTTCGCCTTAAAAAAATAAACAGCTAGGAATTTGGGTTTTCTCACCTACATGTTGTTTCTCCGCCCACTTCCTCTCAGTACAAGGTCAAAGGGTCATTGGACGAAGTTGTTATTTAAGGTTTGTCAGGGAAGAGTGTAACACTGTATTATGACAGTTATAAAAAGCGCTGTAATCACAGATACTGCTTAAATGACGAGATATTTAATGTCTGATTATATTTAATAGTAATTGTTCTCACAGTCTTCTCTGGTTAATCGAATTTTCAATAAATCTTAAATAATGTGTGGCAGCGAAACAATTTAATTCAATAAAGGAGGGGGGGGGGGTTGTCAATGGAGGAAAATGATGAAATTTTCTGACATATAGTGTCAACACATGAATTATATCTATCAAAAATGCATTGAGGAGTATGTTATTTGTACCTGCTATTATACCCATCTTCTCAATTCTTACTTTCTACACTGATATGAAGCTGGACGATAAAATGAAGTAATTTCATAGGTTTGGTGTTGAAGTGTTTTCTTACCTAAATTTACTCATACTGAAATTTATCCATAGAATAACCATATATTATGATTTATGAAGTTATTTATGTACTCCTTATTTGTTATTCAATCTGACAAGTATCTACAAGTCAGACATATTTACAAAAACATCAAAGTCCAAGGTCAAGGTCAAGAAATAACCAGCAAATTCAAAAAATTGTGGTCCCCCTCTTTATGGATGAGAAGTCATTTTTTATGGCAAATTGTGTCAAATTTGAACACCCTTTCATGTCATTCAGAACTTATCACCGGAGTTGAATTTTTTAAAAATTAGGTCCATCGTGAAGGTCAAGGTCAAGGGGTCAAAAACCATAGCATGCTAGGAAAAATCTTGTCACAGGAAATGCACCTGTAAAATATGAAACCCCTTTCTCCTCTCAATCAAAAGTTATAAGTAAAGATTAAAGAAAATGATAATTAGGTCAAACTTCAAGGTCAAGGTCAAAAGATAAAAAATTATACTAAGTGTATTTAGAAAGGTCTTGTCACAGATAATACACATGTTTAATGTGAAAGTCCTATCTCTCCTCATTCAAAAGTTATTACCAATTTTAAGTCTCCTTTTTAAAAGAAGGTCAACTTTAAGGTCAAGGCCATGGGGTCAAAAATCATAGCGTTTTTAGAAAGATCTTATCACAGGCAATACACAGGTCTAATATGAAAGCCCTATCTCTTCTTATTCAAATGTCATGACCAAGGTTAAAGTTCATGAAAAGTAGGTCAAACTTCAAGGTCAAGAGGTCAAAAAACATTGTGTATTTAGAAAGGACTTGTCACAGGTAATATACATGTTTAATACAAAAACCCTATCCTTCTCAATCAAAAGTTATGGCCAATGCAATGTTATGTTTGATTTTTTTAAAGTAGTTCAATTTTCAAGGTCAAGCTCACAGGGTCAAAAGTCAGTGTATTTAGAAAAATCTTGTTACAGGTAATATACGTTTTTAATTTGAAAGCCCTATGTTTTCTTATTCAAAGATATGACAAAGGTTAAAATTTTTGTGACGGACAGAACTACAGACTGACAGACGGGTAGACAAATGAGATTTAATGCACCCTCGCTTTCGCGAAAGCATGGAACGATAGTGACCACGGAAAGGAAGTACATCAATGTGTATATCTGTAAGATATGAAAGTCCTTGCACCAACAGTTCAAAAGTTATGGCGAAGGTTCAAGATTTTCGAAAGTAAGTCACAAGTCCAGGTTGAGGCCAAAAAGTTGATATTGTTTGAACTCAAAGACAGTTCTTTTCAAACTCCAGGGGCATAGTCATAGTTAAAGTAGCTGGTACCCAGAAAAAGGTCTCGTCACAAGAAAAGCATGTAATACATAAAAACCTTAGCTTCAGTTGTTTTTAAAGTTATGGCCACGGTTTAATATTTTTAAAAGTAGGTCAACCTCCAAGGTCGGGGTCAAAATTTTGAAGGAAAGATATTGTCACAAGAAATACATAGCCAATGTGAAATTAAAAAAAAGTCCTAGTATCAACTGTTCAAAAGTTGTGACCGAGGTAAAAGTTATTTAGTTATTCAAACGCCTACAGGACAAGATCAAAAGGTCAAAATATTTATATTCAAGCCTGAAGGAAACGTTTTGTTACAATAAATACACCCGTGAATACTCTGGCACCACCACTCCAAAAGTTATGGCCAATGTTAAAATTGTTTTGGAAGGTATGTTTAACTCAAAGGTTAAGGTCAAAAGGTAAAATATTTTAGTACCCAAGGAAAGGTCTTGTGTCACGAGGGATACACATGTGACAGATGAAAGCCATAGCTCCAACCAATCAAAAGTTAAGGAAAATGTTTAAGTTTTGCGAATGAACAGACAAACGTGAAAATATATGCCCCTCAATCTTCGAATACAGGGGTATAATAACTACCCTGGATGTTTTTTAGGGTTGAGAGGGGGCAAAATGGAACGAGAGTCCTAGATAAATCGAAAATAGGAGTCCCTATAGATGAGGGGACCACGCTCTTATATTTAAGAAATAAGGTATCATTTTTTCAGTTTTATTGGGATGTAAAACGGGTTGGTCACGTGATCAAATCCCATGAAGCCCGAAGGGCTTTATGGAAGATTTGATCATGTGCCAACACGTTTTACATCCCAATAAAACTCAAAAAATACTTATATTTACATTTGTGACTGATATCAGAAATAGTAAGGCACTGAAGTTTTAAATCCATAAGAGATTTACATTTTTTCAAAACTTAACGGTATAATTTGAATACGTTGAACACGATGTTCACTTATGACGTCACAATGAAATTACGTAGATCGCTTATGACTAAACAATCAATTTATGGTGACATGACGAACGTGTTTTACCGAGATGTAAAAACACCTTGTTCAAATAGTGTTACATAAGGGCAAACATTTTCAAATGCAAATATTAGATATTGGTCTTACAGCATTACACAAACAGGCAAGATACCCCCTTCCTAGGGATCTGCTATTTTTTTTTATCATAATCTAGATTTATGCAATTATATTTACATTTCCAATGTCTTTGTCCGAGATAAAGTTACCAATTGTAAATGTAATTTATTTCCTCATGAATGTTTTGGCGCGGTTCCAAAAAAAAAACACACATGTAGGGCGGGACAACACCTAGAGAGAAGCAGGCTTGGAGCCCGTGGATTGGCGGAATCAAAGCATGTAAATATAAGGAATAACTGTCTTATTTTTCAAATTCATGAAGATGATCAATGGATTGGCTTGTGTGATAATTTTATGCATAAACGCCTTCGGCGTTTACGCAAATTATCACACAAGCCAATCCATTGATCACTTCATGAATTCGAAAAATAAGACAGTTATTCCTTAAGACAATTGCATGGTTATTAATAATATAAATCATAGATCTTCGATTAATATCGTTTGAATTACTAGTGCATTGCAAAATTACAATTTGATAAAAATTCTGCAAGAGATACATCCAAAAGAATATTGTAGGTAAATCAGGGAGATGGTCAGGCTGTTAATACAGACAAGGAACTGAGAACTCCATGAACAACACAGGAAATGCGGAGGTTACTTCTAGTCCTATTATAAACGCTTAAGCAGCGGCTGCTCAGCTGTGAAACGCTAGTCAACATCTGAGACCAGACATTTACATGTAATCCCTGCAGTGCTCGATAAAAAATATACTTGTCTAATTTGGTCATTTACTGGAATTTAGCCACAGGACGATTGAAGAGATTATTAGCAAGGGTTACCGACTTGAAGTCCATGCAGGGGTTTAAAAAGGCATTCGTGGTTATTTCTTTCTACGAATATATATCATATATTTGAAGCTTCTTTTATAATATCTAGAGTACTAGTAACATTTATAGCTTCCTTTATAATATTTAGACTGCCAGTAACATTGTTGCTCTTTTTATAATATCTAGATTACACGAAACATTTGTAGATTATTTTACAATATTTAGAGTGCTATAGTAATATTTTTAGTTTATAATATTTAGAGTGCTAGGAACAATTGTAGTCCTTTTATAATATTTAGGTATGGGATTATTTTTTATATAAGGAAACTAAGTAATATCAGGTACATGTGGCCCATTTAGGACCTATCAAAAGTATTTTGTCGATTGTCAATTGTCGAATTTGTTATAAAGAATTGAATTCCTTTTAACTTTTTTTTAAATTCGTAATAACAAATTAAACTTGTTATAACAGATTTGTTGAATTTGTTATTACGAATTCTTAAAAAAAAATGTTTTTCACAAATAAAATTCGTTACCACGAATTTTTTATTTGTTATAACGAATTAAATTCGTTTAAACAGATTCTCAAAATATGCCTTAAAAACAAATGAAGTTCGTTTTATCGAATTCAAAAATTGGGACCTACAGAAAAATATATACAATTTCGATATAACGAATATCCGAATTCGTTTAAACGAATTTAATTAGTTACTATACAAATTATAGAATTCAATAAAACGAGTTAAATTTGTTATTTTAAAATAATTCTGATTCCGTTAAAACGAATTCAGCTAATTAGTTAGAACAGATTATGTTTGTTATGTTGAACATGTCACAAAGAATTGAAATGCAGTTAATTAATTGAATGAAGTATTATTATTCTGTTTGACGGACGGACATAAAGACATGACACACAAGCAACAAAGACGGTTCAAATATGACATAAATACCTGCATCCCTTTCACTATTAAAACACTGTAGGCGCCACAATTCTTTGAAATTGCTTGTTCGCACCTTTATCATTATTTTTACTTAAATACGTTTGGTATACTTGCTGGACAATATACCGATAAAAAAGGGGTAAAGCGACAATGCTTATTTAAGTATGCAAAACATGACCAGGTCTCAAGAATATACACTTAATTTACGTCTTTGTTTGTTTGCTTACTGTATACAGGGAAATTTTCGCCCACGTTTTATTTTCACCCCTTTCGCCCTACCCTCATTTGGGCGAATTTAAAACGGGGCGAATTCAAAGAATAAGCATAATTTCTTAAACAAAACTATGACTCGGCGAATTCAAAACGGGGCAAAATTGTTTGCAAGAGTGAAAGGGCGAAAATAAGACGGGGCGAAAATAACCCTGTATACAGTATTTATTTATTTATGTATATTTATCTACGATCGAGAGTTATGACGTATAAAGACGTAATACCTTGATAAAGTGCATTGTTTACACGACATTTAAACCTGTTTTAATGAAACTGCCTTTTTTTGTGTGGCAAATAAGAAGAAAGATAGGGCAATTTTACTTAGATAATTTGTTTGAAAAGTTCAAGGCCCAGGAATATATTTTGTACTTTGTTAATCGCTAAGGTTTTTATCTTTGCACCGCTACATGTACCTAATTTTAATTTCTTTGATAATGTCAGATTTTTACGAATAGAATTTTCGAAGGAAATATATTTTTTCTAACTACATTTATCCTTGGAAATATAGAAACTTTGCATTTAACAAAATGTTCACAAATTTAAAGCAATCTTAGTATGAGACATTCCCTAAATTTTCTGAAAGAAACTTGTTTCGAATGTTCATGGGTCCGTGTTTTATTTCACAAGCACTGTCTTGACGTTAAATAAATTTTTTTTATCCAAAAATATAGAATATATATGATCCCATACCTTATTATATTAACTGATTAGATTTTTTAGGTATGTAGTTACATGTATATTATTTATTAATAAGAAAAATATGTGAAGTCAAGTGCCTGTGAATTATTACAATGTATGTATGAAATAATGTAAATGACGCTTAAAGAATGATAAAATGTATTATATTATATACATACCTTATTTAATTCGTAAGATCAAGCATGAATGCAAGTTGGAAATGCATTTGTGACCAAAAATAAAAATCGTTATCTATTTAACTATATATTTCTCATGTAGCAAGGCGCAAACAAATAAGTAAATTTGCCTATAAATAGAACTGTTTTTAAGTGTGCCTTCGTAACAAATTTTGTTTTCGTTTGGATCATTGAACCTTTCAAATATATGTACTTGGCGAAAAAAAATCTGCTTGCTAAAATAGCTGTATAAATAAATTGAATTGTCGAATCTGATTTAAAAATGCTAAATAAATTAAGATTTAAAACAAAAACTCATTCAAATTTATCAAAATAAGTAACTAAAATCTTCTTATAAATTAATTTTATTACTTTTTTGTTAAAAGGAACTTCACAACTCGATGTACATAAAAAAGCACATACCTCATAGGATATAAAAACGATACCCAACAGCATTAAATCAAGCGATAATCAAATTTTATGTCATCTCTTAATCCAGATATTAAAAAATAAAACAAATGATTTCTCTGAGTGTAGCGAAGGCCGTCCTAAATAATCAGAGCAGTCCCATGATGAGTTTAATTGTAGTTTGTATGCAGGGGTCAATGACCGAGGACTCCAATCTCTATGGGTTCCCTCGATAAGAATTAAAGTTACCTGAACGAATTCAAGTAGCTGCTAAGTACACACCACGATTACATCCGGGCGACCGTGCACTGCCCCCTCCAGTCTGCGGACAGACATACTTTAAAAGGTTCTGTCTGTGGTCAACGCCTTACATGCTATTTAAATCTATTCAAATAGAAAATATGTGTTATACATTTGTGCTCAATAAACATTCAATTACTTACATGTACCATAATCAACGCTACTTACCTGTTATTTCCATTTTATTTAACAAATATAAATGGTATGGTTAAATATGTATATATGATAGTGGAGATTAAACTTTTCTAAAATGCAAATTAAATATGTTGGTACTCAAATTAGGGTCTTCTCACAAGAAATACAGTTGTGAAATATCAAAGCCCTAGAACCACCTGTTCAAAAGTTATGGCCAAAGATAAGTTTTGGAAAGGTAGGTCAAACTCCAAAGTCAAGGTTAAAGGGTCTTCTCACAAGAAATACAATTGTGAAATATGAAAGCCCTAGCACCACCTGTTCAAAAGTTTCAGTTGTGAAATATGAAAGCGCTAGCACCACCTGTTCAAAAGTTATGGCCAAGGATAAGTTTTGGAAAGGTAGGTCAAACTCCAGAGTCAAGGTTAAAGGGTCAAAGTTGTTGGTTTTTAAAGAAGGGTCTTGTCACAAGTATTTCATATTTGAAGTACGAAAGCCCTAAGTTTTGGAAAGGTAGGTCAAACTCCAAAGTCAAGGTTAAAGGGTCTTCTCACAAGAAATACAATTGTGAAATATGAAAGCCCCAGCACCACCTGTTCAAAAGTTTCAGTTGTGAAATATGAAAGCGCTAGCACCACCTGTTCAAAAGTTATGGCCAAGGATAAGTTTTGGAAAGGTAGGTCAAACTCCAAAGTCAAGGTTAAAGGGTCAAAGTTGTTGGTTTTTAAAGAAGGGTCTTGTCACAAGTATTTCATATTTGAAGTACGAAAGCCCTAGCCCTAACCGTTCAAAAGTTATAGTCAAGGTTTGTTTTTAAAATTTAGGTCAACCTCAAAGGGTCAAAGTTGTTGGTATCCAATGAAAGGTCTTTTCACCTGGGTTACATATGTAAGTATGAAAGTTCTGGCCTTCATAGTTCAAAAGTTAGGGCCGAGTTTTTTTAAAGTACTTAAATCTCCAAGGTCAAAATTTCAAAGTTGTTGGTGTTCAATGGAAGTCTTGTTACATATGTGAAGAATGAAAGTCCTAGTATCAAAAGTTATGGCCAAAGTAAAAGTTTGGATTTTTTTGTAAAAGGGTGTCAAACGCCAAGGTCAATATTAAAAGGTCAAATTTGGTGGTACCTAGGGAAAGGTCTTGTCACAAGGAATACATAATCATGTGAAATATGAAAGTCATAGCTCCACTAAATCAAAGGTTATGGGCAGGTAAAAGTTTTTGCGGACAAACAGACAGAAAGACAGACTTTCGGAGAATCGAGAGAATAAAAAAAATCTTCACCACATGGTGACTTACTATTATCTCTTTTGACCATCAAGAGAGAAATCAGGTGGACAGGAACATGAAAACAGACCGAACTCGAAGAAACTCATTAAATAGTCTAGACAAAAATGATACATGTAACACCCATCATCAGGAATCTCATCATCTGTCAGAAGTTTGCCAATATAGTCCTTTAGTGGAAGCCTATCAACGAACGTCTACTGTTTGTCGGACATGGAACACCATGGTTTCTACCATGAATGCTTACGCACAAATTAACAACGGAGAAGAGGCAAAAGGCAAATTTTAGAGCTCTCTACAAGCAGAGCTTAATGACATTGCCAGATATGATGCCACACCAATGAGGGGAGACTACTCAGAGTGCAAGAATTGGACAGATTAACCACAACAGGGGAAGGGTGATGGGTCAACATGAAGTGATCTTACAGAAAATAGGTGGAGGCTCATCAACATTTGCGCAAAAAAATGACTTTATTATAAGTGGTAGTCTCTTCGCTCATAAAACCATCCACATTAAGGTAACTTGGACATCATCAGATGGACGCACCAAAAGTCAGATTGATCACATTTTGATTAACAGTAAATGGAGGCGCTCTCTGCAGGACATGCGAGCTATGCGCCATGCCGACATCGGTAGTGACTACAATCTTGTTATAGCCAAGATTTCTTAAGCTGAGAAAAGGCCAAAATCAGTATTAGCAACAGCAGGCGATTTGATATCAGTAAGCTCAATGACCCATGTGTCAAAGAGTTTAACATCAAGCCCAGGGACCGATACAGCACACTTCAGAACGAGACAGCTATCACTATCGATCAATCCACCAAGCCATAAACGATGCAGCTGCAGAAGTCATAGGCTACAAGAGACGTGCGAAATCAGAATGATTATCCAAAGACACATGGACTACCATTGAAGAGATGAAACAACTAAAGAAGAACCTCTTAGATGCAAAGTCACCCAGATTGAAAGAAAGGGCAGCTGCCTTGTATAGAAAGAAAGATAAGGTAGTGAGGACGTAAGCAATGAGAGATAAGCGTCTCTATACGGAGCAACTCGCCGAGGAAGCACAGGAAGCCACTGAGAGAAAAGACAAGAAAACCGTCTACAAGATCACAAGGAAACTAAAAGAAGATCACGGCCCCCCACCAAGACCTCCCTGTTAAAATAGAAGATGAAGTTCAGCAGTAACAGATGAATTGACAAAACTAGACAGATAGAGAGAATATTTTGAGAAAAATCTGAACCGACCAGATCCATCGATACTCACTGACATTGATGAGGCAGAGACATACCTTGAGAGAGAAATGGGCTGCATTACGCTGAAATACTAGTAGGTGAAACATTTAATCCATAAATTTAAGAAATGGAAATGCCCAGGGAGAAGATGGTGTATGCTCGAAAATGATGAAATCAGAAGAAAGAAAAACACCTTACATGCTGTGGCGTATCCTCCAAGATAAATGGGACAAAGAGGATAACTCAGATGACTGGAAGAAGGAAGTGATAATCTAGCTGCCCAAGAAAGGTGACCTTGGAGACAACTGGCGTGGGATTACACTTCTCCCTCTAACCAGCAAGGTCTTCAGCCACATCATACTACAACGCATCACAGCTGTTGTAGATGACATACTTCGGCAGGAGAAGGACGGTTTCAGAAAAAGGAAATCTTGTAGACAGAGCTCCTCAATGCAACATATAACAAAATTAGATAGAAGGTCAACACCAAAAAGACATGTTTACGAGTAAAAAAAAAAAACCACTAACCGTAATCCAGTACTTACCAATGGCAAGCCATTAGAGGATGTTGAGGAGTTTATATACCTGGGTAGCAAGGTCACTACAACGAGCGACTGCGACAAGGAAGTTGACGCAAGGATTAGCAAGACAAACCAGGCTTTTGCAATGTTGAAACCCATATGGAGATCCACATCACTTAACATCCACACCAAGATGAGGATCTTCAACAGCAATTTCCTCATTGTCCTCTTGTATGGATCAGAGTGCTGAAAAACCTCTCTGGCGATTGAAAGAAAACTAGAAGTCTTCCAAACCAAAATTCTTAGACGTATTCTCAAAATCTTTTGGCCTAACACCATCTCAAATGAAGAATTATTGGAAAGAACTGGAATGCCTACAATATCGCAGAGCATCCAAATAAGACGCTGGCGATGGCTTGGTCATGTCCTGCGCATGCCTCTCAACTCACTGCCAAAGGTTGCCCTTAGATGGACACCCAGGGAAAAAGAAACAGGGACCCGCCAAAGGACAGATGGAGAAGAACTGTCCTGAAAAACCTGAAGAGCAGAGGTCTAACCATGGAGACAGCACCATGAGCAGCTGCAGACCGAGCCAGGTGGAAATTCCTCAAGCAACTGATGGCGCAGAGAGGATTGAGTGAGTTTCTGCGCGATATCTCGAGAAGCCTTTCAACTTTTGCAATGACAATTCAGGTCACAATTTCCTATGGCGAAAGGAAGACCCCTATTTGTTTTGAGGTCCAAAAGTCAAATTCATCAATTCTCTGTGTGTGTAAATTTTTCATTTCTGGGCCATTTCTCGGGTAGCTTTAGAGTTTTTGCAATTAAATTGTATATAATAACTCCTTATGGCTTCGCCCGTCCTTTTTAAAGTTCCCACACCCTCATTCGCCTCCCCCTTTCGATCCGTGCATGTTCTTCTTTCCAGAGGGGTGCACAGATTCTCCGAACTAACTTGGACAATAGTTGTGCCTCTTTTCAATGATGCACCACGTGTCTTTGGATAGCCATTCTGTTTTCACACTTCTGTTTGTAGCCTATCACTTTTGCAGCAGCATCAATCATGTCCTTGCGGAACTGGTCGAGAGTGATACACATGTAGCTGTCTCAGCAAGGATTACTCTGTATAGGTTCTTGACCGTTTGAATTTTCCAACGCTTGGGTCCCTGAACTGGGAACATTGATCCGCTTGCTGTTAGTAGTACTGATCATGACCTTCCTCATCTCAAGGCAAACCTTGGCTATAACAAGTGACTAGCGATGTGGTCAAAACGCATTGCTTTCACTGTAGAGAGTCCCTCTATTTACTGTTGATCATTAGGCGAGCGATCAGGCGGTGAATATCTGGTCGGATCAGAATCTTCTCAAAATATTCTCTCCATCTCCCTAGTTTTGTCAAATTCTTCTATTACTGCTGAACGATTTTCTATTTTTACAGGGAGGTCTTGGTGGGGGCCGTGATCGCCTCTTACCAGGTAGTTTCCTTGTGATCTTGTAGACGGTTTTCATGTCTTTTCTCTCAGTGGCTTCCTGTGCTTCCTCGGCAAGTTGCTCTGTATAGAGACGCTTATCTCTCCTTGCTTTCGTCCTCACTACCTTATCTTTCTTTCTATACAAGGCAGCTGCCCTTTCTTTCAATCTGGGTGACTTTGCATCTATGAGGTTCTTCTTTACTTGTTTCATCTCTTCAATGGTAGTCCATGTGTCTTTGGATAACCATTCCGATTTGGCACGTCTCTTGTAGCCTATGACTTCTGCAGCTGCATCGTTTATGTCTTGGTGGATTGATCGATAGTGATAGCTGTCTCGTTCTGAAGTGTGCTGTATCGGTCCCTGGGCTTGATGTTAAACTCTTCTTTGACACCTGGGTCATTGAGCTTACTGATATCAAATCGCATGCTGTTGCTAGTACTGATTTTGGCCTTTCTCAGCTTAAGACAATCTTGGCTATAACAAGATTGTGGCCACTACCGATGTCGGCATGGCGCATAGCTCGCATGTCCTGCAGAGAGTGCCTTCATTTACTGTTAATCAAAATGTGATCAATCTGACTTTTGGTGCGTCCATCTGGTGATGTCCAAGTTACCTTAATGTGGATGGTTTTATGAGCGAAGAGACTATCACCTATGACAAAGTCATTTTCCTCACATATGCTGATGAGCCTTTCGCCATTGTCTGTGAGGTTGCCCACTGCAGGTTCAGAGTTTTTCCCAGTTCCTGTCCATCTGACTACACTCATGGCCATCAGAGATACGTTATACTGTTTCATCTCATTTTTTGCTTGGGCAAGTCTTCAGGCTTGGTATAATGTCCGAACATTCCAACACCCAACTCGGATGTGGTGTTTCGGTGTCAGGAGATCTGCTATCGGGTCTAAAACCGTCATGATTCCGGTTGTATGGCCTGCTTCACTCCGTTCACCAGTTGAAATATAATTCATTGTAGCCGTTTCCGTGGCATGTGGTTTTTATGAGGTGGGGTTGCCAGCCCTACGCTCAACCCTACTCCTTTCTCATCTGGGCTTGGGACTGGCAATTGTGGAAAGGAAAGTGTTAAAACAGACATATTTTTTTTAATTTATGACCTTGAATTTTTTTCCCGAAAATCTGCAGGGTTCTTCCTTAAGCAATAGGAAGTTGTTGGGTAAAATTTCACTAATAAAGTTAAAAAGAAGCTCGAGAGAAATGCCTTTCGTGTGGAAACGGAAGTATTACAGACAGACAGAATTACAGTAAGAATTACAGACAGACAGACCGGAATTCATATCCCCCACTTTTAGCTGGGGACAAAAATGGAGAGAAGGTAAGGACGTGGAGAAATCATTTGTATATAAATGAACCATAAAAAACGATGTACTTAAAGTATTGTACTGTTGATGTCTTTTAATTGACATAATCTACAAATCAAGAAAGTATAATGTTTACATTAAACAAGTTGACAAATCGCAAGTCTACGAATTAAATGTGATCATTGACATAACTTGCACTTATATTTTACATTCTTCAAGTTATGTTGGATATTTTACAATTAACAAAGAAATTAAGGTTCAAAAGTGTACATTTTATACAGAATTGGCATTTTGAATCCGCTGGCTTTCTATAGGGATGTGGGTTCTGCCGAATCATTTTACAGCATTCTTCACAAAAAATGAATTAAAGGTCTATATTATATAAAATGATAATTACTTAATAATAATTAAGAAGACAATCCAATTTCCCTAGTACGTAGTTATCCTTTTCTTAGAAGCTCTGCACTGTTAAACAAGAGGCCCATGGGTCACATCGCTCACATGAGTAACTTGGGTGATGCAGTTCTTTACCAGTTTTCCCCTCTTGTTATACCCATTGTGGTCCCCTACCCTCTCCCCTGTCATGATTTTTATACTCTAGAATCTACACTACCTCAGGATGCTTCCACATAAGTTTCACCTCCACTGGCCTAGTGGTTCTTGAGAAGATTTTTAGAAATAGTTCCTATATATTTCTATGTAAAACTTGGATCCCTTATCGTGACCTCGCCCTACCCCGGGGGTCATGATTTTGAAATTTAGTTTCTACACAACATAGGGATGCTTCCACATAAGTTTCAGCTTCTCTGTCCCAGTGGTTCTTGAGGTGAAGATTTTTCCTATATATTTCTAATTTCTATGTAAACTTGGATTCCCTATTGTGACCCCGCCCTACTCCCGGAGGTCACCATTTTAACAATTTAAAATCTACACTACCCTAGGATGCTTCCACATAAGTTTCAGCTTTCCTGTTCCAGTGGTGTTTGAGAAGATTTTTTCTATATATTTCTATGTAAAATTTGGATTCCCTATTGTGGCCCCGCCCTATACTCCCGGAGGTCATGAACTTAGCAATTTAAAATCTAAACTACCCTAGTACTGCGTATGCTTCCACATAAGTTTCAGTTTTCTTGTCCCGGTGGTTTTTGAGGTGAAGATTTTTCCTATATATTTCTATGTAAAAATTGGATTCCCTATTGTGACCCCGCCCTTCCCCTAGGGGTCACCATTTTAACAATTTAGAATTTACACTACCCAAGGATGCTTCCACATAAGTTTCAGCTTTCCTGTCCCAGTGGTTCTTGAAAAAAGATTTTTAAAGATTTTTTCTATATATTTCTATGTAAAACTTGGATTCCCTTTTGTGGACCCGTCCTTCCCCTGGGGGTCATGGTTTTAACAATTTAAAATCTACACTACCCTAGGATGCTTCCACATACTTTTAACGTTTAAGCTTTCCTTTGGTCCAGTGGTTTTGAGAAGATTTTTTAATGACCCCACCCTGTTTTTGGCTTTTCTCGATTTTCTCCCCTTGTAAGGAGACTATAGGCCCCCCATTTTAACAATATTAACTCCCCTTTACCCAAGAATGCTTTGCACCAAGTTTAATTAAAATTGACCCTGTGGTTTTTGAGAAGTTGAAAATGTCAAAAGTTTACAGACGGACAGACGACGGACATCGACGGGTGATCAGAAAAGCTCACTTGAGCTTTCAGCTCAGGTGAGCTAAAAAAATAAGTGGAGGTATCACAAACGAAAGTAACAAATGTAACCCCACCACCCCCACTGCATATATATTCTGATGGTCATTCAGTTGATTGTTCCCGTTAATATTATACAATTATTGCTGGTTTTTGAGGTCAATACAATGATTTAGCCATCTGAGGAGTACAATATTCACCGAGCCCGAAGGGCAAGGTGAATATTGTACTTTGAAGATGGCTAAATCATTGTATTGACCGAAAAAAACCCAGCAATAATTGTTTTATTATATGATTCACTGATAAAATGATACAGCTCATTACTTGTTTGCATTTTATTTCGGGCTCGGTGAATATTGTACTTCTCAGATGGCTAAATCATTGTATTGACCGAAAAAACAGCAATAATTGTTTTATTATATGATTCACTGATAAAATGATACAGCTCATTACTTGTTTGCATTTTATTAAGTCCTAGCCAAATACAAGAGAGAAGCAGAATTAAAATGTGAATAAACCTTACAAGTCGTATCAATTTATTTGTTTTTTCATCAATTTTAGTTGCCATGAAAGAAATATATATTGTCAGTCATTTTTATAGGATAGTTTTTGAAAGGAAGAAGTATTATCAGGGAAAACTGACTGCCAAAAAGTAAAAATTGTTGTTCAGTAAAAGTGTTGGAGGGGGATCCCTGCATCCCCTCTTACCACCCTCACTCACCTAAAATATATATTCGCTTATGTTTTGTTCACATGAAAATAAAAATCATAGTTGTTTAAATAGCTTTCTGAAATAATTTGTATCAATTTGGAATTTCCCAATCTATTTTTAGATCAATGTAGAGGAAATAAATCCTTGTATTGACCTGGAACGTCACGTGCAGGTCAATACAACGTAATATTTTTCTAACATAGTTGGATCTCAGCCAATCAGAGAGATGGAAATTATTCAATCATATAATAATCTAGATTTATATTACTGTATAAATACCCTGTCAATTCGATGCACACATATACTTTGTCGTATAAGCACTATTGAGATATAAATGGGATATATTTTCACTGGGACATTGTGCGCAGCAACGGACACTCTGATGTATGTATTCTTAGATTCTTGCTAAGTTTGTACTTTATGTTTCATATACTTATTATATATTACTGTAAATAAATTATTGTTAAGTTTATTTAAATTGTGTTATTGATCTTTGCTGGCATTTAGGGTAATTCTGACCCATAACACAAGCACAGAACCAGAATGTGGGAAATGGAAAGTCATATGCATAGGGTAGTTGGATCGGCAGACTTTTCTACAATAGAAAGCAGAAAAAGTGTTTCCAGGTGACAATTAAAATATCTTCATTAAAGATGATTCAGTTGAAAATCAAATTACTGTTAAATCACTTTAGGTCAGTAGTCACTGTAAATGCCATGACACTTGGTACGTGTATTTCTACACGTACCATATCGATCCCTCATCTTTATGAACTTGCGTTTTATATTCCAAGAACACACTATCTCGTTCCTACTCTATCTAAAACCGACTTTGCATCTCTCTTTCGTTATAATTATATTTCCCCCTAGGGGAATCAAAATTTCAATATTATTAGATTAAGGAACATCTGTAACAATCAATAATATTGTTTTTACTCTGTTTCTTACACGTCATGTGGAATCGCTGCTTCATAAAATATTTTGCAAAGAAGAATATATAGCTTGTAATACAAAAGTTTCTTATTTCTTTAAAAGTTGTTGTTTATTTTAGTTTGAATACAAGCATATTCAGATTTTTTATGTGTGTAAAATAATTGTACTAAAAGTAATTTATTACGGTTTAAAATCTTTAATAGACAGGTGAAAAATAACTATTTTTTCTTGAGCAAAGGGAGGTAACTCTGAAATTCCTTCTAAAGCGTGCACCTGCAATTTATTCACTAAAAATGCGATTGCTTGAAAGCACAGTGTAATATTTTTCACTATGAAACTCATATGAAAGGGATTTTTCACTGTGAAAAAAATAAAACATGTGGCATAGTTTGAGATTTTCATGCCCTTCACAAAGTGTTATATCTAAGTTTGTTGTTATATAAAATAATGAATTGGTGAAATATACTATCCTGACAAAAACCACATTTAAATAACAATTCTAAATTTCATAGTTGCTAAGCTTTGATATAACAGCCTACATTATACTGGAATAACTGCAACAAAGGAAGAAGATGCAATGCACAAAAATTCAATGTTTTGTGGTTTTATGGTTGGATATGAAATTTATTTTTACTGGTGGGCAAGATTTTTATAGTTATATTTTACACTCATGAAAATATTTTGAAAAATTCTATCACAATTTACACTCTTGAAATAAATTCCATATCTAACATTGACCTGATGATCTTCAATATATTTTTTTAATATAGGTATATTACATAAAAGAAATATATTAAGTGATTTTTTTTTCAATTTTAATATCATCATTAACATATTAAAATACAATGAAAATATTGAAGCATACATCATTTATAATTTCATTGTTACATGTATTACTGTCCCAAAAACTCGTGATATACTACACCAGACAGTGAGATAAATGAATCACCTTTGTAGAGCTCATACAGTACAATCGGTTAATCAGACCTGCAGAGGTTTATACATCTTTCAATCTTCAAAATACACATTGTTTAAATTGCTTTTATACACCTTCAATAACCCACAAACTCTAGAAGTCATTTTCCGTTAATTTAAAATCACTTTCAAATCATTTTTCCCATTGTACATAGACAATATACATGTAGTGCCAATGTAACACCAAAAAAAAAAACAAAAAAAAAAAAAAAAAGAAATACATAATTTACACGTAGTTCATACGTACACTCAATTTATAGATTATTAAATTTCTTACTTTGGGATAAATATTTACAATGTAGCATTTAAACTTCTTTTCATACATCAATACCTTTTAAAAGCAAAGAAGAAATAAATGAATTACTCAGTATATGCTCAATTTCTACAAATGTATTTTCAACAGTTTCCAGAACCAATTCTCAGGATGGTGAAAAACTAGTGATATTCATATCAGAAAAATTGTCAACCCTACAAATATTACAACTACTAGAAGAATATCATTATGCTGTTTCCTGAAAAAAGTGCTTTAACACAGAAAATGACTGTATGCCAACATGGTAATTGTCAATAAAGAAAATTGAACTGAAAATATAGGAGCAGTCAGAAAGCATTACAAACGACTTAATGGCCAGAAACTTAGCACTGCAAGCCTAAAATCAAAAGCTAACAATACTAACAGGCTTGAAAAGATGGAGATGGAATAGATTATCACATATAATAAATTACTGTAACTTCATTTGATTAACCTACACCGGTACTAATGAATACCAATAATTTATTAGCAAAATCTAAAACCTGCCTACATTTGCCTTTATTTACATGTACCTATACTTGCCTATATTTGCCTTTTGCCAAAACTTACATATGTTTGAGAGGAGGGTGAGCTTTACTCTTTTTTAAATTCTCACTCTGATTTGGTTAACAATGATAAACAAAAGAAGACAGGGAAATATTACCCCTACAAATAAAATTCTGTGTGAAAAATATCCACAATGTGTTCTTTTCAACTTTCATTATCACAAAACATACACATGTACAGTACATGTACTTAAACTTTCATATACACCCTTCAGACAATTCACCACTAAACATAAAAATACAACAACTTGTATGTACTTTACTGAATTTATAGACTTGCTAAGGCATTCTTACAGAACTTATACACCATTTATCAGATAACCTATTCCTTGTGAACACTTTAATCATATACAACAATGAATAACATAATAATATTACTTCAATATCAGCATAGATCAGACCGACCACTGCCTCCTACAGCAGATTACATTCCTTTTGCTTTCATTGTCCACCCTGGAACTTACACCGGATTTGTTTATGATATATCATCTGAATTAAGTCGAGGCATTTTAGATGACGAACTGCTTTCTGTGGAATCTAGGCTGGAGCGGCTGTAGTCTCGCTTTTTATTCTGATTCTACAGTAACAAATTTTCATAATAATGGCTACCATTTATCAATGATAGTAAATAAATAAAACAAAGAGAATGCCTATATATCAGAGCATTTATAATTCATCAATATAGAATATGCAAATTAGTAGAAAATTGTTGCATATGATACATGTATTTATATGTTTTTTTTCTTGAATGGTTTAAAAAATTCAAACAAATTTTACTTTTATAACTGACCTTTTTATCCCACTGCTGATGTAAATATCGTAACAAAATATTGGTCTTTTCTGTTGTAATAACTGTATAAAATTAACAGATAGTAATTAGTTCAAGTTGTATTAAACATGAAAGCTAAAGATATCAGAGTTTTATTTTTTTTAATGCTGTTATTTAAGTTCTATGAATTTTAAATGTAAGATAAAATGTACAGATTTATGCTATCAAAATGATGTCAAATCTTCCACTAGTCTAAATGATAGTCAAATTTACGACCATCCTCCTACAACTTCAAAAGTATTATTTGGGGTTGAAATACTGACTATAACCCCCGCTTTTTGTATTGTGACTTGTGCAAAAAGCAGGGTTAAAAGTCAGAGGAATCTCGGATTAATATTCGTAATATTCAGTTGTTAAGATTGAAATTTATTTATCTACCAAGTAGAGTTTATAGACTTAACCCTTGGTTTAGGGAGAACAGACAGACATGTCAAAAACCAGATTTCTGATACCAGTAGCCTGAGGCCAGTATTTTCAGTTTTATACTTTTACAGAGAACTGAATAATCGTTCACAGGTAATTTACCTTGTTCTGAGGGGTGGTCCACTGTTGGAATATACACTGCTGGTTTTCTCATCTGTTTAAAAGGTAAACAAAACATGATCAGGTACATTGTGAAGCACATGATTAGCCTGTGGCTGCAACATCAATTGTCTCCTTGTTACAGAGGCTCACAGTTATACTTTTTGGAAGGCCAATATTTCATTTTGACAAAATTTCACTGTTAGGCCATAATAAATAAATTGCTAGATTCTCATCCGAATTTTTTTTTTTAAAAACTGGGCGGGCGGGCGGCTTTTATTTTATATTTTTTATTTTTTCAATTTTGCAGATTTTTTATTGACCTAATCAATTGGTGTAATTTTATCTACAAGACCAGAATAAAAGTCATAGTAAAGGTTCCGTTATCTCTTACTTCACATCATCGCCAATCTTTTTCAACCAATGACCCTTCTTTAAAATAAATACGCATGTATTGCAGGAATTACCATCTTTTCAGCTGTCAAAATTATGTTGACATTCGCGGGATTTAAAACGAAAGTAGAATGATTGCATTAATTTTAGTGGATCCCCATCAGAATTAAGACGAAGAAAAACAGAAATAAAAAAAATCGACAATTTTTGGGGCCCTTCACCCATAGATGCTTTGTGCCAAATATTTTTATTATGGCCTTACATATAGATAGTGAAATGTTTCTATAAAATTTCTAATAAAACAAGTGCTGACACAAATATCTTAAGATCAAATTGCATTTGAAGAAACTAAAAGCCTATCCAAAATAGACTTATGTCTTTTCTATCTAAATTTAAAATTATTTTCATCTTTGCTAGGTTTTTTACCCAAAATCTACTATTTATAACTTTTTAATGCAATACACATTTTATTTTTAAGAAGATTAAACTCCTTTAACTCATTTTCAATTAACATCCATCCAGCTTAATGTTCTAAACAAGACATTCAGCTAGTTCAGTCCTGTCACACACACAGACTGAACACAGGTGCTTGTTTCATACAGTACGTTAGTTTTCTACTATATAATAGTAGAAAACTAACGTACTGTATGAAACAAGCGCCTGTGAGACTGAAGTTAAAATCAAAGGACTGAAAGCAAGCTTGTATGGCCACAACAGGGTCTCTTGTGGAAGTATATTGCTAAAGATGCCTTTGTCAGTGATTTAATAATAATATCTGTTGTAAAAAGATTTCATTAGAAAATAAAATAGTGAGGAATTCGTTGCTAGCTGCCATTTACATAACTACTTCCCATATGTATTGAATACATATGTATTGAATAAGTAATTCATACTGAAAAGTTAAATTATATTTTTACATAATATTGTGATTTTTGACACTTTCCAATAGTCATAAATTAGATGAATGCAGTTTAGGCCCAACAATAATCAAAAATATCTAATATTTTCCTCAGAAATAGACTGATGTTTTCCTGGCTTTTTGAAGGTTTTGATATTTTATATGCCAGGAAAACGACAGAACTGGGGCTATTAAGAAAACTGGGAAATTTTGCCTTCTCCAACCGCAGATAATTTTCGATAATTGTGAACCGAACTAAATGCTGAAATCAGAATTTATCAAGAGCACAACATTTCTAATACTTACCAACATCAACAAAAAAGAAAATATTAATCCACATTTCGATACGGGACTTAAGGGGGGACCTATGTCCGAAAAGTCTTTGTGTGAAATTTTCAAAAATTATTGACATTTTTTTATGACCACTTGCTTTTAATTTTTAGGTATTAAAAACAATACCTTTATGTGCTTATTTTTACACAGGAGCACGTGCAAATAACAGTGTGAAATGCTAAAAATAGATTATTACCAGTACATTCTTGTTTTACTCCAAATATGCGCTAGAGGAAAAAAGAACCAAAAATATCAAATCACAATCGTAAATGAACATGTATTTAATTTATATACTTGTATCTTTAAAATGAAGGCAAATTCATTGTAATTTCTCGCATGAAAAATTATAAAGGAGCACAATGGAATATACCCCGTTTTTCATCTGTTTAAAATTTTTTACAAAACATGCACAACAGGTAATATCTGAAGCAAAAGTCTTTGTGTGAAAATGTTGTAATTAATATTTTTTACAGAGGCTCACCCCTCTCTTTTTTGGAAGAAAAAATATACCTTTATGATATAATAAACAAAATTTCACTGTTACATATTTATTTGAAATGTTTCTGTCATAAACAATTTCTAATAAAAAAGTGTTAGACACAAACATCTGAATATAAATTATTTTGCAAAAAACGAGTATTTTGTTTTGATAAGAAATAATTTAAACAGATAAACTCTTTTCTCTTTTCATTCTAAATTTAAAATTGTTTTCATCCAACAGGTTTTAGAACCCAAGGAATGACATAATACTTTTAAATGCTACATACACATATAAATCAATAAAATATAGGTACAACTCATTTTTAATTTCTTTTCAATTTTATCCAGAAAATACAATTAATGGTTATCATAAAATTAAACATATTTCCTGATCACACACTGTCTTTGCTGAATTTTATCTTATAAATTTTGCATTTTTATATCAGCTATATATGGAGGTATAGAAAACTGAAATTGCTATGAATTATCAACCAAAGGAAGAGAACTGAATATTACAAACTCCATAAATCAAATAAAACTGTTATAAATGATGAAAAAAAATCTCCTTTTGTAAACTGTATATTGATTAATAACAATGTTATTAATAATCACAGTTGCAAAAGTCAGCGGGAAAATAAAAACGAGGCTATTGTGCGTGCCATTTATATACGCTACTTCCCACAACTAGAACATATAGGCCCCCTTAACAGGTCAAGATCTAGTAAATGGAACAACTTTTTGGTGCTAGATCCATTAGACGTCATAATCACTTTCATGCTCTTTGTGTGGAAAATACTTTATGTATTGAATAGAATTATGTGAAAATAAAGTATTTTCATGGAATTCAATTTGAAATCACTTTCCAATAGTCATAATATTAAATTTAACATTATTTAAAAGAATAATCAAAAACATACAAATACCGTTTTCTGAAAGACTGTAGGCATTCTGGATACATTTTGTTTGTGTGATATGGAAAAAATGCCATATTCACGACAAATTTTCTAATTTTTCATTGAAAATGACAGTTTAAAATATGGCTTTTCATTTTATTTCTTACAAATTGTGAACCGAACACCTTTGCTGCAAGCTAAAGTCATAAAGCATCAATAAAAGGTTTCATTTCTTGAATTTGATAAATCTGTAGGCACCCTTCATTTACTAGATCTTGACCTTAAATGATTTTAACATACATGATATGAAGACTAATCTTGCAAGTCTGATAAAATGATTTTATCAGATTGTACATTTTATAAATGAACCATAAAAAACGATGATAGTAAGTACGAAAGTTATTGTACTATTGATAACTTGTGAGTTCGACTTTTCATTCTGTTAGCAAGTATCTAAAATCAACCTGAGAATGCCGCCTCCCGTTGGAGGCGGTGAATTCCCAGTTTTCGTAATGGCACGTAAAATTTCAAAATGTAAAAAAGCCAGGACAACGTTAAATATTTCGGACTAAAAATATTGCATCAATATTCCATCAATAAAGACCACTGATAAAATTTAGAACTGTGGGGAAACAATCATGATACCACCATCAACTTATCATGTAGAAACTTGTATGTTTAGTACTTACATTTGATCTACAACTGGAATCTGTGTGGAACCTTGTAAAATTATCCTCGTTATGACTAGGCAATTCTTTTAGAAAGTCAGCCTAAAGAAAAAATCAGCTTTAAAAAATCGAGGAAATTCGAGCAGCTGTTTTAATGTTTTTTTAAGAGACATCAGAATTAAATGAGTATTTACCATTTTCATTTGATACTAAATTTTTGGGCAAATTTTATTCCACAATAGATATATTATTATAATTAGGATTTTTTTTTTCTTTCAATATTATATGATTGATCATTCTAACATGTTTAAATGCTGTTGCTTCTATCTAGCTGATGCCATTTTCATCTTCAAAAAATGGCTATTTATTACCTTCAGTCAATTGTAAAATTCTATAAACGTTTCAGTTATATGTATGTATAATTCTAAAAGAATTTTAATCACCCAAATTTTGGCTGAAATGGAAAACTTTAACTTACCATCTTAGCTTCGTCTACTTTTTGACGTTTTACAAATAACCTTTAAAACCCAAAACTGAACCAAATCCGAACAAGTAATGACATTTTTTCCGGAATAAATTCTTCCGTTCCATACACGTGAAATATAAATAAACAAAATGTCGGACGATGAGTGCATGTACGACGATGAAGAGTATGACTTGGTAAAATCTTTATGAGCTTGTTTATACAACATAAGGTTTTTAAAAAAAATATGATAAATGATAAGTATTTTTAATGCAAGCTTGTTCACATGGATTTGTTTAACATGCCAATAAAGATTGTGTAAATAATTAAAACAGGAGCAATTTTTTAAAAATCGAATTTTACATTTTGAGTTTTCTTATTAACAAGATGTAGACAGATAAAATTTTTATCAACAATAATTTATTTTTCATGCATTAATCGCGTTGCATCAATAATACTTTTGGAATACGTTTCATCTATTTCACAAAAAAATCTAAGCAATGTTAGCATATATTTTGCTGTCTATAGTCATTTCTAGACATGTCGAAATTTTTTAATCGCTGTCAGACATTTGGTCTGACACAGTCGAATGTTTTGTCGGACCAGTCAAACTTTTGTCAGACCACATACTTGTACGTCATTTTGATGCTGGTAAAATCATATGAATAAAATCACCAAAATGTCCTTTATTATTTTCAATGGCCTTCAATCTAACAAGTTTCCTTTCTTGGGATAGAGTCTTTAACATAGACATAAATGACAAGTTTTATGACTTTGCTATAACAAATTTACATAGCTATCGTCAACATGCTGCGTACGCGGCCATTTTTTTTTCTGTGTTTGTGACCTTAAACTACGCATCCCGATCCCGATCTTTATTAAATTTTCATTATGCTCATTTTTTTTCAAACGGTCATCTGGACCGACGTTTTCTTAAATGTTATCGGTCCAGACAAATTTTTACCGGCCTTGCCGACAGGACCGACGGATTTCGACAAGTCTGCATTTCATTATTGCAAGTCATATTTAGAGAAATTTCTGTGAAGAATGTATACAGAGTATGCTAGCATTTTGAGAGGACATGACCCACGGCACATTGTAAATGCCGGGGACTTTTGTGTTTGTGATATCACAATATATATTTTAATTCCCACCTCTCCATTCTGAACGACATCACATACATTTGACACACACACGTACATGTGATATGTACCTGCTGTACACAAAATGTCACATTTTACTGCATTCACAGGTTTATGACATAACATCAAAATTCATGGGAAATGAAAATATTTGCTGTATATTGAATTTTTTTTTTGACTGGAAACCGCCAGTTTTATTTAATTCTCGCTCTAACGACATCAGAAATTTTGTCTGATGCATGACTTACTGCGCTTGGTTAAATATAGTTTATCATCACACATCATGTGCTTGATATGATTCATAATGATAAAAATATCTATCTATAGGAGTATTCCGAGGAAAGCAACTCAGAACCAGACGTCGATCTAGAGAACCAGTATTACAATTCTAAAGCACTCAAGGAAGATGATCCTCGAAGTGCCCTGGAAAGTTTTCAAAAGGTACATAAAAACTGTGTGATATACAGCGGAAAAATGGCAGATGTGATTTGAGAGTTATCATGATTGCAACATAAAAGACACCCAAATGCAACCAAAACAAAACAAATGCTTTCCTTTAGAACTTTGTTAACTGTCCTTTGGATCTAATATATGCCATGATGCATTTGGGATGGATTTCACCAATTTTAACATTCAAACCTTCCCTAAATGCCCAATGTATTACCTTAAATTGGCATAAAATGTCCCTGATTATTGTATTAAATTGCATATACATAGGACTTATTCTATTGTAAACAAAAGGACATTTTAAGGATGGTTGATACATGTTTATTTAAAAAAAATACCAAAAATAAAAACGATGAATCTTTTTTTAATTGTCATGAGTAATCTAGATTGATAAGTTTAGATGCATAAAATTTCATTTTCCATTAAGAATTTCTAAATGTCCAATAAGGTAAAAAAAAGTCATATAGGTTAATAACAAAAAGGAAGTATTTGATCATTACAGAAAATGTACAATTCTGTAGCATTTCAGTTATAGTCATAAATTTACCACTTCAGGGATTGATCCTCAATGTGTATTTTCTACATTGCCCAGATCAATACAATGCAATAAGAATGCTCTACAATCTACTTCATGTATGCTCTGATGAATAATGTTTTATTAAATTTTCTGATCATGGAAAAAATATGATTTAATTGATATGTGAATGGATGGACAGGTACTTTGTCTTCCTATTTTATAATTATATTATTGGGTTACACTTACAGTAAATTTGTTGACTTTCGTTTAGGTTTTAGAATTAGAAGGGAAAGATAAAGGTGAATGGGGCTTCAAGGCATTAAAGCAGATGATCAAAATCAACTTCAAATTGGTAAGTAAATTACTAGCATCTTTCCCGGGAACACTTTTATATGCAGAATAGTCTAGTACACAATATTGTAAAAAGCAATTTTTCACTGCAGTTTTATCTTTAAAAATCAGAAAAATTAGAACACACATGTATATATATTTATTAATAAAGAAATGAACAAAAGAAGGACAGAAAACAGAGAATTTAGAAGAGTGACAGTGTTTTGAAGGAAATGTAGAGGTTAACATTATGTCATATAATATTAATTAATATGTAAATTATAATTATATACAAATACAAAAAATGATATTTATGTGGTATGGCAGAGAAGAATTTCTTGGATTTGCATGGAATTGAAAATCACAAATGGAGTATTACGTTAATATCCCTACAGTGTTAAATTATTACATTGTATAATTTACAGGGGAATTTTCCCGAGATGATGAAGCGATATAAACAGTTGCTTACCTACATCAAATCTGCAGTGACAAGGAACTACTCGGAAAAATCCATAAACTCCATCCTGGATTATATCTCCACGTCCAAACAGGTTATTTAGAAAAATTCATTTTAGTTGAATTTTATAACAATGTCATGTAAATGCACATACCTTATAAATTTACCATCAGCATCTCATGAAGTCTGGAAAACATGTACTTTACACACTTTCCACTTCTGCTCAGTTTCCAGATTTTTTTTTTATATTCAACAGATGGAACTCCTACAGAATTTCTATGAAACAACGCTAGATGCACTTAAGGAGGCTAAAAATGAGAGACTATGGTTCAAAACTAACACGAAGCTGGGAAAGCTGTACTTTGATAGGGGAGACTACCAAAAGTTACAGAAAATCCTAAAGCAGCTTCATCAGTCCTGTCAGGTACTGCTACCAGTGTAACACTCTCTGTTCCTGTTAGAGAGGAGTCTAAAAATAGAGGAAGTCTCCAAATTTGTTTCATGTTTCTAAATGTACTCTTTATGAATGAAAATTTGAAAACTTTTGTAAAATAAAAAAAAATAGGGGGGCTAAAGACTGTTATTAGATACAGAGAAGCTAGAAAATAAAAGAATCACCTGATTACTATTGCAAGTGATGTAATGGCTGCACATTTACTGAAAGTGCTAAACCAAAGGGAAATCAAGACACAGCCGGATGCATGGAAGCACATGTTATAAAGCCAGGTCGTTCACTGGTCAGCAGCATAAGACATACATAAATATTTGGTCATTAAATTGGTCTGTTAAATTCTTCACCACAGGTACATGGTCATGTAGTGATAGGCAAGGGGAGTAAAGACTTGTAATTTTCATAGTCAGCTGGGCTTTACCTCATTAGGTACCTGGTGACTACATGGCATTGTTACTACAAACACATTAGTCTACAGTGTAAACATACCCCACTGTTTTGTAGACCGATGATGGTGAGGATGATCTGAAGAAAGGCACTCAGCTGTTGGAGATTTACGCTCTGGAAATCCAGATGTACACAGCCCAGAAAAACAACAAAAAGTTAAAGGTAGGACTCAGTCTATCAGTGTAATGTAAAATTATGTCTCCTCTTTATCGTAAATATTCATTCTCTGCAATTTATTATAAACTATTTCAATTACAGACCCTGTATGAACAGTCTCTCCACATAAAATCTGCGATCCCCCACCCACTTATCATGGGAGTGATTAGAGGTGAGAATGTGTTAGAAATATGAAACTTAATCTGTACAAAATTATGATAATGTATATTGTATTAGCATATAAAGGTGATTTTTTAAAAAAAGATATTGTTTATACATATCTGATTTTTTTTTTCAGAATGTGGGGGGAAAATGCACCTAAGAGAGGGGGAATATGAAAAAGCTCACACAGACTTCTTTGAGGCCTTTAAGAATTACGATGAATCGGGAAGTCCAAGGTAAAGTGTGACCAGAGTAGATAATTCTCTACAGTACTGTATCTATGAGGATCCTGGATGTTATAATGTGTTTTGTGTGAAAGATATCTCATAAATAAACATGATGATATTTTATGTCAACTCTTTTACTGATATTCTCTTTCAGATAAGTTCTTGTAGAAATAAGTCCATTAATGTAGATATACAATGGTGTGAAATATGGCTTTTATTCAGAATTAAACTTTTCTTTTACATAATTCATTTCAGTTTACAGGTCATCTAATTTGTCATGTTCATATGTTGTTGTCATATGTTGTCTTTTATGTATCATGATATAATCATTTGCTGGTTTATTTGTATCATCACAATAAGTCATAATGGAGAGATAGTCTAATATTATATTGTAGCAAACTATAAATTTTGATTGAATTTAAAATTAACAGTAAAGTCTACAAATTTAAGCACTTAGAAATAACTTATACTAGTGACAGCCAAAGAGATAACTGAAAAGATAATCTGTTTTATAGTCAATAAATGAACTTAATTATTAGTTATTGAACTACCTGATTTTGTTTGCAGGAGGACAACTTGTCTGAAATACTTAGTGCTGGCAAACATGTTAATGAAGTCAGGAATCAACCCTTTTGATTCACAAGAAACAAAACCATACAAAAATGACCCAGAAATCTTAGCAATGACTAATTTAGTGAGGTAAGAAACAAAGCCATACAAAAATGATACATCAATCTAAGTTATAACTTAGGTTGGGTTAAAAAGCAAAACCTTGCAATAATGTCCCAGGAATCATAGCTAGTGAATAGTGAGATACATAACAAAACCCCTTTAAAAATTCAAATATCTATAAGCTAAGCCAGAGATTTACTGGGGTTAGAAACAAAACCCTACAAAACTGACCCTAAAATTCTAGATTTATATAACTACTAAAGTAATTTTAAAGGGAAGTAAGAAACAAAGTCCTACAAAAATGATCCAGAAATCTTAGCCATGGCTAATTATACCCCACGCAACTAGTTGTGTGAGGTATAATGTTTTTGACCAGTCCGTGAGTCAGTCAGTCAGCAGTCAGTCAGTCCTGTTTTTTTGTCAGCTCAACTCCTCATAAACCGCTGCACAGAATTTCGTCAAACTTTGCAGGTATTTAGGACACAATGTGTAGATGTGCATATCACCAGGAAATTCCAATTCCATTATTTTTTGCAGGAATTTCCGCACTTTTTAACTTAGGCATTTGGCCATACCTTGAATATATAGATGAACAGTTTGTCAGCGCAACTCCTCATAAACCGCTGCACAGAATTTCGTCAAACTTTGCAGGTATTTAGGACACAATGTGTAGATGTGCATATTACCAGGAAATTTTGATTCCTATATTATCCCAGGAATTTCTGCACTTTTTAACTTAGGCATTTGGCCATACCTTGAATATAGTGATGAACAGTTTGTCAGCGCAACTCCTCATAAACTGCTGCACAGAATTTTGTCAAACTTTGCAGATATTTGGGACACAATGTGTAGATGTGCATATTACCAGGAAATTTCGATTACTTTATTTTTTTCCGGGAATTTCCACACTAAAAACTTAGGTTTTGGCCATAGCTTTATATAGAGATAAATAGTTTGTCAGCGCAACTCCTCATAAACTGGTGCACAGAATATACACAATGTATAGATGTGCATATTACCAGGAAATTCCGATTCCTTTATTTTTTTCTAGAATTTTCACACTTTTCAACTTAGAGTTTTGGCCATACCTTGAATATAGAGATGAACATTTTGTCAGCGCAACTCCTCATAAACCGCTGCACAGATTTTCGTCAAACTTTGGAGATATTTAGGACACAGTGTGTAGATGTGCATATTACCAGGAAATTCCGATTCCTTTATTTTTCTGGGAATTTTGGCACTTTTCAAATTAGATTTTTGGCCATACCTTGAATATAGAAATGAACATTTTGTCAGCTCAATTCCTCATAAACTGCTGCACAGAATTTCATCAAACTTTACTTTAAACATATTTTATTGAGTATAATTCAATCAGGATTGGGCAACAGGCAATGCCTATGTACACCCTCTCCTTGTATAATTGGTCAAGATACAAATTAGTAGGAAATAATACATGAACATGATAATCAATAAAATTATAATGAAAAATAAAGATTCAATTATAATGAAAAATAAAGATTTTTCATCAAACTTTGCAGATATTTAGGACACAATTTGTAGATGTGCATATTACCGGGAAATTCTGATTCTTTCATTTTTTCTGGGATTTTCAGCACTTTGAGTTTTGGGGGACCGTGGGGTATGTGAGCTTGCTCACTTTTTCTTTCATTAAGTGAGGTTACTGTTGTTCCCTATGTCATAAATTCGAATTTTTAGATAATTGTTGTTGATGATAAAGAGTTAATGAGTTTCTTTATTTAGAAGAAAAATAAAATAATTTGCAATTATATAAATTATGATGTTTTATTGTGTTCCAATATTTTTGTGTTGTAGCTCCTACCAAAATAATGATATTAATGAATTTGAGAAAATTCTAAAAACAAATAGGAGAAACATCATGGAAGACCCCTTTATAAGGGAACACATAGAGGGTAAGAATATATACATACTGTAAATCACTTTTTATTCGCGAGAACTTTATTTTCGCGTAATTTACGCGAGACGATATGCTCGCGAAAATTTCATTCTCGCGTTTAATAGTATTCCTTAAGATTATATAGAGCAATGACCATAATTCGTGAAAATTTTGTCTCGCTAATAAAGAGTCAATGACTATCTCGCGAAAATAAGGTGTCGCGAAAATTAAGTGATCTACAGTACTATATTCAAGGGTACATGTATATCTAATTAACAAGCAAAGAATAATACTTCTTGCCAACTATAAGTACATGTACATATAAATTACATTGTTATTTTCAGAGCACAAGGAAGAGTACATAATGATATCTCTATTTGTTTCTTTCATCTAGATTTACTTAGGAATATTAGAACACAAGTGCTAATTAAGTTGATTAAACCTTACACAAGGATTCATATTCCTTTCATATCAAAGGTAAGTAATGCATGTCTTGTAAATGTCCATCTTGAAAAAAAGACTATGTTCAGACAAAAGTACTGAATGTTTGAAAGTTAGTCTTTATATTTGTATTATGTAGCCCTTTACCAAAACCTTTCCAAAATCAATTCTGTGTAATGTTTTAACAGGAGCTGAATATTGACCCAACAGAAGTGGAAAACCTTCTAGTGTCTTGTATTCTTGATAGGTAAGATTGTGTTATAGGATGGGAAGTGGAAAACCTTCTAGTGTCTTGTATTCTTGATAGGTAATATTGCGTAATAGGGTGGGGCCATAGTCTACGATCAAAGTTTACATTATTTGAACATACAGGGGAAAAAATCTGCTAGGAATTATGGTTGGAATGTAGTGACCCAGCTGAGCATTGTAGCCCATGGGCCTATCATTTCTTCTTATTTTTAATGTGCCATTATTAATCATTATTTTCATGATTATGTCGTTTGTTTCAGTGCTATCCATGGCCGAATTGACCAGGTAAATCAGGTTCTGGAGCTGGACAGAGAAAACACAGGTACGGCCAGGTACAATGCCATGGACAAGTGGACAGCCCAGCTACAGAGCTTACACCTGGCTGTCGTCA